>NC_050576.1:337021805-337321805 GCF_011100635.1 Trichosurus vulpecula | reverse complement strand
AACCTGTGATACTTATTCTCTAGTTATAAATGCAGTCTCTAACTATATGTGTGTCACTGATTCGAACACAAGCCAAAAATATGATTTATTTTGTTTACATCTTGTCTTTATGCACAGCACAGCACAGTAAAAACCCAGAAATACTGGTCTTGCTACTTGTGGATACTGACTATGTATTGTATGAATTGGCTACATTTCTGTAGCAGAAGACCCAGTGGCTTAAAATCTATGCTTTTTTAGGTAACCAAATGTAATATCTAATAAGGGTTACTTAAGCATCTGAGGACACTGAGTTTTGAAAACTGCTTATCTGAATGAAAACATCATGAACTTTTCTTGGAGTCCCTCCAGGTTTGAATCATCTTGTACCCAAAGCAAGGCCTCAGAATCTGGACTGAAATTCCTAGGATTAGAAAAACTACCTGTTCACATTAAAACAGGAATAAACTAGCCCTTCACTTGTCTAAGGTAAAATAGAATACAGACTCATAGTAATAGGACATCTTAGTTGGGATCTAAATAATCAAGACCACGTTGTGTTGATGGAATATATCAAAGCTCCCTCCCTTTCATCTTTACTTATTATAAACTTAAGCTTTCTCCTCCAGGGTCATAGTTTCTCCAACTCACATAGGTGTTTTTTTCACATATTTTCTATAATTTAGTTTATGCAATTAATTTTCATCACCTCTAAATAAAGGTTGACTAAACAGATAAATTTCAGCTTATTCTTAATTGTGGTAAACATACAATCAGAATTAATGTAGTCCAGTTTGGTTGGGTTCTACTGTATTGATATTTCCTCAAAATTTTGGTTACGTTTTACCAGGGGGAAAAATGGAAAAAAAGCATTTATTAAGCATTTACTATGTGTCTAGTACTGTACTAAGGAATAGAGATGCAAACAGAAATGTGAGATAGTTTTTTCTCTCAAGGAGCTCACACTCTAATTATGATACCCAATACATATAAGAGAATTCTGTTGCGGGATGGGTGAAGAGGCCTGGAAGTACTAAGGATTCAGTAGAAGGGCATATGGCAAGGCCTGGTTATCTATTTAGGTGCAATCTGCAGGTCAGATGGCAGGAGCTGGTGTTAGGCGTTGGTGTCTGGAGAGTCTTGCCCCAGTGCAGATGGTAAGACTTGGAAGCCCTTCATCTTTCTTAGTGTTGTAGGTGATGACTCCCTACTCCTCCAAAAATGTCTGCTCAGCCATGTCTTCTCTGCAGGGTGAGGCCCTACCCAACATATGGGGAAGGGGAAGTGGGCCTGAAGGTCTGAGTTAAATGGGAATTCTGGCCATAAAGATGGGGATGGGGAGAGAAGGATAAGGAGACAGGGAGATTTGGCAAGAAGTTTAGAGGGAAGGGCACTCCTAGCAGCACTTGCTCATTGCTCCAGGATTAGATTCTGGGCAGTCTGGAGCAGGGGAGTGGGGAACAAGGGGAACCAAAGTCCGATGAATTATATGTGCTATAGAAGAGATTTTAATGAGATACAGAAGAACTTCCCCAGAGTTAATGTTGTTGAAATATTGTAGACCTTGTTCCCTGAAGGGCTTCAGAAGTAGTATGAGTCTATTGCAAGGCCAAAAGGAATGGGCTTGCTGACCTCATAAAGTCCTTGCCTGCCGTATGATTTTATGAAAATTTTCAGACCACATACTTGCAGAATGCTAAGATTCTAACATAAAAGAGTAAGAGTGTTATCATCTTTGCTTTATATAGAGCCTGGCACATAGTAAGTACGTAATAAATGCTTTTTCATTCATTCGAAGTGAAATAAGGAGATGCTACAGTGTCTACCATTAACATTGAGGTATTATGAACACTAAAATATGTGCTATTAACACTTTTCTGGGAGTAAGAAGATAGCAGCTTTTATACTATATCATTTAACAACAACCAGGTGGCAGTTTAATATATACTGAAATATGGTAGCACTTTTTTTTTTAATTTGCAAGGAACTAGAAACAAAACAGATGCCTATCTACTGGGGAATAGCTAGACATATTGTGGTAGCTGAAAACAATGGAATATTACCATACTGTAAGAAATGATGAATCTGGTGAATGCAGAGAACAATGGGAAGACTTCTATGCGAATCAATTATGCACTAGAGTAAAATTGATTTAAGGGCTCTAAGTTTTCCCAACATTTTATTGAAGGTCGGAAATATGCAGAAAATTTAACCAGCACAATCATCCATAAAATTCTGGGAATGGGATACTTCAGTGGGTATTGAAAGATGTATTTGGAGTATGAAAATGGTTGATGAAAAGTATTTTTTATGGGAGGGGAGAATGAAGAGCATAAATTGCCAATGACCATGAATCCAAGTGTTCAGGACCTAAAATACATAGGTAAAAGGATATAAAGAAAGGTTGACTAAGTTGTTCTGTAAGTGTCAATGGTCTTGGCCCCTATATTTTAATATATGGCTCTTACTTCCGTTGTTTTCCTGGTTTTAGTAGGCAGATATTCTGGGTTCTACTCTGTGAGGTCACATGATCCAATAGAAGGATTACTGAATCTGCAGTCTGAGATTGAAATCACAGGTTGGCCTCTTATTCTCCCTATCTGTGAGAACCTGTCACTTAACTTTAATGGCCCTCAGTATTCTTACTTATAAAAAGAGGATCTGATGACCTTTAAAGTGACTTTCAGCTTTAGACTTATGTTCTGCTATGATGAGGGGAGAAGTAGAAGAGAATGAGGTGCATTTACAAGTGCAGGGTGTCAGGGCTTGGAGACCAATGAAAATTTTGTAGATAAGTTTTACAAAAAAAAATTTCTGATTTTGAGAGGTCAACATACTAATCTAGTATTACTCAAATAATCAAATTGAACTTGTTATTAGTTTCAGTACCAATGGCCTCTTAATGATTATTATTTATCACTCCACTGACTGGCACTTCAATGGAAAAATAGAATTATTTCTTTATTTTTAAAAGTTTAATTTTTTTCAGTTAACAATAATTTATTTTCTCTCCCTCATACCTTTTCTCCTGCCATTGAAGAGAAAAGAAAAACAGAACTCCTTGTAAGAAGTATGCATAGTCAAGCAAAACAAATTATAGTATCCTAAAATGAATGTTTAATTTTTCATTTTTACCCCATGATTCATTAGTCCTCTGGAATTATGTCTGTTCATTACGTTGATCAGAGTTCTTAAGTCTTTCAGAGTTGCTTGTCTTTACAATGTTATTGCTATTGTCTAAGTTTTTCTTCTGGTTCTGCTTGATTCACTATGTATCAGTTCATAAAGTCTTCCAAAGTTTCTCTGAAATGATACTCTTCATCATATCTTATTGCCTAATAGTGTTCCATTATATTCATATGCAATAATTTGTTTAGCCATTCGTTTAGGCATTTCTTTAGTTTACAATTCTTTGGCACTACAAAAAATGCTGCTATAAATGTTTTTGTCCGTATGTGTCCTTTTCCTCTTGCTTGGGTGTCTTTGGATATACGCCTAATAATGGTTTCTCTGAATCATAGGGTATGCACAGTTTAATGCCTCTCTAGGAATACTTCCAAATTAGAAAAACTCCAAGGCTTATAAGTTCAAAGCTGAAAAGGCGTCAGATGGATCATCTAGTTCACTTTCCTCGTTTTACAGATGAGGAAACTGAGGCCTACTCAGCTGAGCTTATGCATAAAAAAAGGCTACCTTGGGGCACATTAGAGTAGGAGGTCTGTCCGCCTGATTCCTAGGATTCCTGTACTCACATTCCTGTACTCTTATTCTATCTTGAAGAAAACATGGAGCTCTGAACAGATGACATGAAATTTTGTTTTTCCCCAACATTTTCCACGATAAGATCTCTCATTGTAGAACTAAGACTTTAGAGGAATCTGTGAGACTATTGAAAAGGATTTCTTGCCAATAATAACCATTCATCAGAACTTTGAATTTAATAAATAGAATCTACAGTCTGATGAGGGTATTATAACAATGACTCCTCATTACATAATGCTCAACCAATATAATGCATTTTTCATTCATTATTATTCTATCATTACAACAGCCTTTTGAGTTGACTGAGAAGGCACTACCATGCTTATTTTACAGATGAGGGTAGAAGATTTGGCTAGTTTAACTATATGTTTAATTTCTTTGGAGGTATTTTTTTAGCATATGAGTGTCGTGATTTAAAAGGTTTCTTTCAAGAGAATGTGAAAGAATATCTCAGGAGCCCTTCTCCACCCTTGGGGTGACAACTCATGCATACGTTATTAGAGGTACAGAGTCTCAGGAGAGTTGGGCCCCCCCATCCTGGTCTCAACAGAGCCTATTGTCTGCCCTTTTGGGTGAAAAAACAAAACAAAACAAAACATTGTTTCCTGTATTTGATAGGGAAAATTTCAAGGAAGATATAGTAATGACTGTTACTTTAATAGAGCTACTTTGAGTTGCCAGTGTCCTGTTAAGGTCTGGATTGATTGTACTCTCCCATAATGGGGTTGTCTGGAAAGCCCTCAACCCTCCTATTAAAAGGTGGCAGTTAATAGGAAGTCTTTGTGATCGTAATTCACCTCTTGGGAGAGAGAACATTTGTTGCTTTAGACCTTGGCCTAGTTTTGCTTTGCCATCCTCAACTTCTGCAGTTCTGACCTAGGCCATTGACAAAACATCTGTCTTATCTACCAGCCTTGGTTTATATCTGTGACCTCCCTTCTGACACGCTTTTCCAATGAGCCATTTTGCTCACTGTCTTTATCCGTGGCTTACCCCATTCCTGACCTTGGCTTAGAACGCTGTGTATCAGTCTTCTGCGTGCCTGATCAAGCACCTACCCAGCTCTTCTCTAATTAGTCAGCAGGAACACCATCTCAACCCTACCTACCCCTTTGCCGTGATCCTGCATACTTATCACTAACACCTGGTAACCTAATCATGCTCACTCCACTGTAGCAGAAAATTTATCATACTTTGAAGCCTAACTGCACAAAGTTGTTCTCAATCACCACCCCAAGTCATCACTGCTGTGTATATTTTGCTATAACTATAGTAAAACAGTATGATTTGACATTTTATTTTTATGATTATATATATGTAACGACAAAAGATCAAATTGTGATTATTACCCACATCAAGAAAAAATAGAAACTCAAATGGATCTGTGATCTCACCAGTGTTGGTAATCCTTCCAGTGATGCAGATCGCAACACATTCATTCCTGCCCATCCTGGGCAACTCTTCTGTTTGTCATACTCCAATAAGTTTGCCATGAGCTATACTCAATGTTCTATGAGCCTTCTTTGCTTTTTCTTTTACAAGGATACCAGGGGAGTACATGACTCTTGCTTCTGATTAAGTATTTCTATCTTGTTTATGTGAATTAGTATATGAAAGTGTGTTTGTATTTTGATTAGAGTGTTCAGATTTCAAGTCTTACGCTTCCCATCAGTGAGCTAGGCATGGCAAATATTTTCATGGTTTTTATGCCTCTGACTAAGACAGAGGCCCTAGTTGAACAAATAAGAATGGAGATTAATTTTTTTTACTCTAGGCATTAAAGTTGGTATGCAGAGAATATTATATATGTATATATATTTTAAAACTACTCTTCACATCCTTAATGCTACATTGATGCTATAAATTTTGAACCCAGTGGAACCTCCATTATCATCTGGCCATAATACCTCTCAATCTCAATTTTCTTTGGATAATTCTGGGAAGGAAAAAGAATGGGGAGAATACCAGGAAAGGAATAAGTAAGGTGTGGCTTTAAGATACCAAGAGTGTTTGTACCTGGCCGCCTTGGAACTGTAGTGAATTAAGTAGGGGCCGCATGTAGCAAAGTAGAATTTGAAATAGGCTTGGTGGCAGTTGCGAATCAATTACTCAGATTTAGACACACTTGTCCTGATCCATACAGATATAAAAATTTCTAGTGTAGTCTTAAAGTCGTATGATTCTATATTGTATGTTTTGATTTGGACTTTTTAAAACAAGATCTGTGACTTCATTGTTATAGGGATCTCCTTGGGAGGAGTTCAACAATATTACAGAATATTGAGGTTCTATTTTGAAGTTCTCTTTTATAGGGAAACTTACTGTAGAAGTAGGGGATCCACAGCTTTGATTAAAGCATTGCCTGGGACATAATGGACTACTAAGTGGGTGGAGCCCCAGTAAAGGGAATTTTTATTGACAGAAGATTGCTTACATGAAAGAGAAACTCTTGTCCTTCAGCTCCCCGAAAGATTAAAAAAAAAAAGGAATTGAGCCTGTAACATCATGTCAAGATAAGAATGCTGTTATTCCATAATAATCCTGTTTTCCTTTTAACTCTCTGAATGACTACAGAAACATCAAGATTGCATGGGTTAACAATCATGTACTAAATAGAAAAACACCATTCATCATAATAAGTTCTCTGGTGAAAATATTTTAATATTAATTTATTATTAAATATTAACTACATATTGTATTATTTTTATTTATATATGTGTTTATTTTATTTGTTATATTATAATTAAAAGCTCAAACAAATTTGAGAGAGAAAAGGCTCAAACAGCAGAGGTTATGTAGTTCAGTCCACAAGGTGCAGCTGAGTGGCACAGTGGATAGAACATTGGGCTTGGGGTCAGAAAGACTCAACTTTGTGAGGTCAGATCTGGTTTTTGATATGTTCTAGCTGTGTGACCCTGGACAAGTCCCTTAACCCTATTTGCCTTGGTTTCCTCATCTGTAAAATGGACTGGAGAAGGAAATGGCAAACCACTGCACTATCTTTTCCAAGAAGACTCCAAATGGGGTCATGAAGAGTCTGAAACAACTGAACAACAAAGTTGAACCCGTACACAACAGAAATCTCTGCTGTAATTCAGTTGTTCAGACGGTGAGGAGGAAACTTAACACATCTCAAGACACTAAGATTGCCTCTTTGCATTTTAGCTTGTAGCTCCTCTGGTTCTGCCCTCTGGGCCACACAGAACCTTGACATAAGGGCCATTAAATACTTGAAGACAGCTTGGTTCTACCGAGTCGGCTCTCCTCCATGTTAAATATGCCTGGTTCTTTCATTTAATCCACATATATCATGCACTCAGGGCCCACCTTTGGATG
The DNA here is from genome assembly GCF_011100635.1 of Trichosurus vulpecula. NCBI lineage: Eukaryota > Metazoa > Chordata > Mammalia > Diprotodontia > Phalangeridae > Trichosurus > Trichosurus vulpecula. Next base: position 337,314,728 of record NC_050576.1, on the reverse strand, counting down.
CCGCAGTTTATCAACATCCTTCTTGAACCATGGTGCCCAGAATTAAACCTAATATTCCCAAGTCTGTTAAAGGCAGAGTACAGTGGAACGATTACCTATCTATTCCTGGAAGCCATGCCCCTCTTAGTGCAGACCCAAATCTCGTTAATTTTTTTGGCAGCCACATCGTAATGCTGTCTCATTGAGATCACAGGCCATTAAAACCCCCAGATACTTTTCAGAACAACTGCTGCCTAGTCCATCTTACATTTGTGGGGTTAATTTTCTTATGCTCAAGTTAAAGTCTATATTTATCCCTACTGAATTTCATCTTACTAGATTCAGCCCAATGTGCCAGTTGCTCAAGATCCTTCTGCATCCCCACACTGTCATCTACTTTGTTAGCTGTCCCTTACAGATTTGTCATTTGCAGATTCGATGAGCATGCCATTTATGTCTTTATCCAAGTCATTGGTTTAAAAAAATCCAACAGCACAAGGCCAACCACAGATCTGTGGGTTACCCCATTGAAGATTTCTCGCCACTTTGACCATATAACCATTAATAACTATTTTCTCAGTTTGAGTCCTTCTTGATTGTATTGTCTAATCCCTATCTCTCCATCTTTTCCACAAGAATAGTATGAGATTCTTTATCAAAAACTTTGCTAAAAAATCTAGGTAACCTGTATTTACAGCCTTCTCCTTACCTACTACTTGAGTAATCCTGTTAAAAAAGAAATAGTGTTTCCAATAATTATTTTTTTCATCTTTTGTTATGTGATGTTTATTAATCTAATGGTTGTGAGGCAGAGCCACAGAATTAATTTTCATTTTTCTTAAAATTGGTGGTTCTTCATTTGGAAACTGACTGTTCATGCCCCTTGACTTCTTTTCAATTGGGAAATTGGCCTTCTACTTTTAATAATAAATATTTCCTCAAAACCTTGCCAGTTTTCAGATATTCATGAAGCTTTGATAGAGGTTTTGTATGAGATACCTAAGTCGTGGTGTTTAAAGCAATGATAATAGTGACTGACTGAGCAGCTATGGAATAGTAATTTATCAGCTCTTCTCTTGACCCAAGGGGGAAAAATTGAATTTTATTAATTTACTGCTGGTGTCTTCCCTGAGGAGGGCAGAATATTAAAAAATTAGGTAGATTGATACATTTTTGGTATTTTGTGACAAAAATTCTTTTAGTTTTATGAAAAGGACATTGACTAAATCATGAAAGGCCCTTTTGGGGTAGTAAGTTTAGCATAAGCCTTTAAAGTAACTAGAAAAAATATTTCATTTAATATAAATATCTTATTTCAGTTTTTGTTCTGTTCTGTTATGTATTATATTTAGCTGATATCATAGTGGTCCATATATAATTTTTGTTGTTGCTGTTTAGTTACACCCAACTCTTTGTGACCCCATTTGGGGTTTTCTTGGCAAAGATACTGGAGTGGTTTGCTATTTCCTTCTCCAACTCATTTTACAGATGAGGAAACTGAGGCAAACAGGGTTAAGTGACCTGCCCAGAGTCACACAGTTAGTAAGTGTCTGAGGCCAAATTTGAACTCACAGTGTTGAGTCTTCCTGACTCCAGACCGGGCACTCTATCCACTGGTCACCTAGCTGCCCCTCCATAAATAATACCACCATTGAATATAGACTGTACCACCCAAGTGAGATTTATTTGAAAGGAAGATAATATGAATATACAATGAAAATAACATGAATTATAGGCCACACTTTGGTCATGTTTGGAGAAAAAGTGAATACTTATATTGTATCAGTGGTTGCATATGCTTAATTTTTTAAAAATTATTGTCATTATTAAACTTTTATTCATCATCAATGAAACAGTAGGTGCTTTATAGGTAATCCTATAGAATTGCAGTGATACAACTGAATAATAGTATTTCTATTTAAAGGGCAGCATTATTGAGATTCAGATCATTCATAGGAAGAAAAATCCTAAAAAGTACATTCAATTTGCCTCTGAATGCTGAATTTTAAAATGCATCATTTTAGGATTCAGAATTTTGAGGAGTGGGTTTACCTGCTCACATTTTAATTATTTATGCACATTTATTCAACTACTCCCGACATAGATAGAATGTATGGAGAATGTTGTCTTTTTTGGTTTTGGGGGAAAGGGGAAACAGCATAAGAAAGAGGAACAAACTTCAGATACAGCTGCACAGTGTAGTGGAAAGAACATTAAACAAGATGTCAGGAGATTTGAATCATGCTTAGTTTTTGAAATGTTTGCCTTTTACAAGAAGTGTTTTGGAAAGAGCTTCTGTCCTTTGGATTGGAATACCTGAGTATGAGGTCAGGCTTTGCCAGTTAACTACCTGTGTGACCTTGGGCAAGTTTTAAAAATTCCCTGGACCTCAGTTTCTGTCTGTAAAAATAGGTACAGTAATCCTAGTATGACTTGTGCCACCGAGTTATTGTGAGGAAAATGTTTTGTCAGCACAATTGGGCTAGAGCTGAGAGGTGGAATAGGATGAAATCAAGCTGGAGAGATTATAGAAAGTCTTGAATGTCAGATAAAGGAATTTATATGTTAACTGGTATGTGTTGGTGAGCCCCTGATGGTTTTTGAGCAGGAGACTGACAAGATGACAAATTGTATAGCTTATTATTATATTTGCTTCATCCTTTTTTTTTTTGCATGGCCTAGTGAATAGATTGCTGGTCTCTGAAGTAGGAAAACCTGAATTCAAGTATTGGTTCTGACACAGAAGGCTTTGTGATCTCTGAGCTGGTCAGTTAATCTTTCAGTGTCTCAGATAGCACTCTAAGATGATAAATTGCAGAAAGTTAGTAGAGGTGGTTTTCTCTGTAGAGAATTCCCTCTGTCAATGAAATCTCACAGGTGTAGTACCTGTCCTACCTAAAAGAATAGTACTACTTCCATGGAGTAGAGAGAAGATGCTGTCAGGAGGTCATATATTTGTATTAGATGGGCTTAGTTGGAAGAAGAGTGGGCCAGTTGGGAATCAGGGACCAGAGGACCCTTTGGGATGGGGTAGGTGATGAACGACACCTATGCAGGTAAATATCATGGAGGTATAACAACAGGCATTGGAGAGCCCAGCCTTTGGAAGAAGCTGTCCTATAGATCCTGAAGAAACGAGACAGTAAATCGATGTAATAGCTTCAATTTGGGCAGCGGGGGGGGGGGGGGGGGGGGGGAATCATGTATCTACTTATTAAAACTGGTGAACAAGACAAAAAGCTAGCTCCTAAAATTGAGATATAATGTTGGAATAGGACCAAAAGCAAGGCTGAGTTAATGCTAAACTTTTGAGAGTTACTGACTTACCTACAGTGTATTTTATTCCCCCTGACTAGGGCAGGGAGTAGTCCCAGAACCTGTGGTAGTGATAACACCAAGCAGCAGAGGTTAAATATTCCCAGCTGCAAAGGCAAGGAGGCTCCCTCCAAAGTGAACTCAGCTCATCATTATCAGAACTTCTGTGAATGAGAAATGAGTTCAGTTGCAGTTCAGTGATGTCAAACTCAGATACAAATGGGACCACCAAACAATACATAAAAGGGCTTTATATTGACTTAGAAAACCACACATTAATATTATTCATATTCTATTGTATTTTTATTTATTTTGTTAACTGTTTCCTAATTACATTATAATCTGGTTCAGGCCCACTCAGGATTGTTGGGGACCCCATGCAGGCCTGGTTGCCTTTTTGACACCTCTGCTTTAGGCAACTCTAAGAAGGTTTGACTTGCTTTGGTAAGGAAGCTCCTCAGCAGAAACTCTCTGGACCAATTTTATTATTGATGGTGAAATCACATATCTAACTATGTCTACTGTGCTGATTTAATTTTTCCCTTCTGTATTGAGTTTCTATTTAAATTTTGTCTCTGTTCCCTCGTTTGTTGGTATCAGTGTGGTCTGAACTCGTAGAACCCAGGGATGGATCTGAATAAGTCCTCTGAGAAAATTACCAAATACAGTGCCATATATAGTTAATTGCTTAATAAATGTCATTTGGTGATAGTTTCTAGGCAGACTAGCAGCTCCAAAGGAGTAGTTAAAGTGATTGCATTGAGACATTCTGGGTCTCATTCAGTATTTTTCACTGAGAAAGGCTTAGTAAGTGACATATGAACAACATCCGTAGTCACTCAGTCAGTCAGCGAGCATTTTATTAAGTGTTTGCTATGTGCCAGGCGCTTTGCTAATCAATGGAGATATAAAGATGGGCAAAAACAGTATCTGCTCTTAAGGAGCTAACATTTTAATAGAGGAGACAACATAAACAGCTTTTCTTACGAGATATATACAGAATAGATGGAAGTAATCTCAGAGGGTAATCTCAGTAGGTTTAAGCATGTTTTACAGATTTCAGTGAGGTTTTCATGCCAGTAATATTATTAAGAGTTTCTATTTTCATTCTTTGCTTCTAGAAATCAAGCTATGACTTAAGGTGCAGAATGTGTTCCATGCCCTTTTATGATCTCTCAGGATTTTTAACCTCAGTGGAACAAGTTGTATTAATAATGTTCATAGTGTTATAATGATCTGTTTTGTTGATTTATAAGAAAATTCTCGGCTCTTCATCGTGGCCTCTTCGCCTGGCTTCTGCAAAGGACATGATTACTGATAAGGCTAATGTGTTGAAACACTGGCAGACAGCAGGAAGTGAGAGAGAAAGCAGCAAAATAATTTGAGGGCTTGTGTGTGCGTGTGTGTGCGTGTGCGTGTGTGTGTGTGTGTGTGTGTGTGTGTGTGTGGACTACAACACTAGGGGGTACATGAGTCACCATGTACTTTTGGTGCCTGTCCACTGCTAATTTACTGCCACGACAGAGCCTTAGGGCTCAGAGCAGTGGGGATTCATTATAGCTGCTGTTGGAGAGCCTGAGGAGGCCAGAAATATCAGCCTCCTGCCTGTTTGGGGATAGCTCATTTAGAAAATGTAGCTATCAGGCTGAAACATTGAGGTAGGAGTTGGTTTTTTTTTCCAGGGGAAAGAAACTTGGAAAAAGCTTCTTTGGCTACCAGATAACGTAAGGAGGTATTTACACATAAAATGTTAGGAAAGGTCTAAAATAAATACTTGATAACAACTCAGTAGAATATAGTTTTTGTTTGTAGTGCCTCAGTTATCTTAGTGTTGCTTATCTGGAACTCTCAACTATTAAGGGAATTAGGCACAGAAAGCCAAAATACCTGTCAGAGTCCATGCACTAAAACTTTTTTGCCCATAGTAGAGTCTCCTAAGTCCTAACTTAGAGTAAATAAGCTTATCATTAGTTTCCTAGGCCAGTAGAGATTATAACATTTAAAGGGGAGAGATAGGTTGCTAAACTGGCAGGCATAACATTAGGATGAAGTGATAACTGACACTGAAGGAGGAGAAGGGAAAAATGATGAAGCAGATTTCTTCTTGTTCAGTCATATCCAGCTCTTCATGACCCCATTAGGGGTTTTCTTGGCAAAGAAACTGGAGTGGTTTGCCATTTTCTGCTCCAGCTCACTTTACAGATGAGGGGATTGAAGCAAACAAACTTAAATGACTTGCCCAGGGTCACACAGCTAGTAAGTGTCTGAGGCTAGATTTGATGACTTTCTGACTCTAGGCTGGGTACTCTATCCACTGCTCTATCTAGCAGCCCAACAAACAGAACTCAAAAAGCATGGTAGCTTGGGCTCATATGGGAAAGACCCCCCCCCTTGGGCTTTTAATGTGTTACAGTACCACACGAAGATTTGTTCACAAAGACTGAATCAACAGGAAGAGATTAAAATTCTTTTTGGAGGGGGGAAGGTGGGGCAATTGGGGTTAAGTGACTTGCCCAAGGTCACACAGCTAGTACATGTGTCAAGTGTCTGAGGTCTCATTTGAACTTGGGTTCTCCTGACTCCAGGGCTGGTGCTCTCCTCACTGCCTTATGTAGCTGCCCCAAGAGATTACATTTAAAAAAATATATTCTTAAGAGCTAGCAGTAGCACGGTACAGTCACTGCCACTAACAGTCTGGTCCTTTAGTAGTGGTGTCAAACTCATAGAAAAAAGGGGTACTAAACAGTACATAAGGATCTCTTTAGGCTGCCTGTTGACTTATAAAGCCACAGGTTAACATTATCTATGTTTTATTATATTTTTGTTTATTTTGTTAAACATTTTCTAATTACATTTTAGTCTTCCTCTGGCGTAGTGGATAGAGAATGGCTTTGGATATAGGAAGCCCTGGGTCCTTCCTCTGACATATATTGGCTGTGTTTACTGTCAGCAACTCACTTAACCTCTAGGTTATCAGAGAACTTTTTAAGATTATCAGTGTGAAACAGTTGCTGATCTTCGTTGGTATTGGGATTTCTTCACTGGGAGCTTGGCAAAAGGATCAAATCATAGGTCCAGAGCAAAATTCTTAAGAAGATAAGAAAGATTCCCATCAGATTTGATGAAAATAAATGAAAGTTTTGGCACTTAAAGAGATTCTCTTATATAGAAAATTCATTTCTGTGAACATTTCTCCTCAGAAGATGCCTGCTTTGATTTCTTGCTTCCTTTCCCTTTCCATATATTACACAAAAATATGTAATTTATAGGTAGAATTTAGGGTTTTCATTTCCATTTAAGTTGAGTATTCTATCACGCTTAGCTACAAGTTGAATGCTTTGTTAATAAATGACCTAGCTGATTAAGATAAAGACCTGAGGTGTATAGGGAAAACCAGGCTAAGACTACCATTACTTCAAATAGCAGTGCCATCTAGTGTCCAGAAAGGCTGTTCTTTATAAAACCAAATAAAGGAAAAAAGAAATTTAAAACCCTCTTGGTCTTGCAACTAAAGTTTTTTTTTTTCAAATGCAAGCTCTAAAGTATGAATATAATATTAACATAAAAGGACATAATTAAAACTAATGGTTTAATGAGGTGATAATGTAATTGTACATTAGGGAAGATTCGTTTGGTCATAGTAAATGTGAAGTATTGAAGGGAGAAGACAATGGAGGCAAGATGAATTTAGGGTCTGCACTAGAGAGTGGTACTGTCAGTGGCAATGGTGGAAGAGATTGCAGAAGTGGAATTTGCAGGATTTAGTGACATGCTGGATTTGGGGAGAGGAGTCAGAAGATCATAGCACCATATTATTAACTGTTGGGAGGAGACATCTCAGAACCTTTTTCATCCAGTGCCCTCAATTTATATATGAACATCTGAGAGGACCAGACAAGTGACATGGTTTGCCTAGGGCCACACAGAGAATAAGTGGCAGAACCGAGATTTGAACATCCAAAACCAAATCTAGCATTCTTGTGGACTATAAGCTCAAATAGATATGGTGGGCAAAAAATGCACATGAAATCTTGGGTTGCATATATGGAACATGAGAGGTGATAGTCATGCTGTGATCTGTCCTGACCAGCTCAACCCTGAAATATTTGTCTTCCACTCTGGACACCATTTTTATTTTTTGTTTTTTTTATTTTTGAAAAACTGTTAATAGTATTTTATTTTTCCCCAATTTTTTGTCAAGACAGTCTTTAACACTCATATTTGTAGGATTTTGAGTTCCAAGTCTCTCTCTCTCTCTCTCTCTCTCTCTCTCTCCTTCTCTTCCTAAAATGATAGGCAATTTGATAGGTTATATATGTGCAATTATGTAAAAGATATTTCCATATTAGTCACAGTTGTGAAAGAAAAAACAAATCAAAAGGAAAAAACCATGACAAAAATAAAGTGAAAAAAGTATGCTTTGATCTGTATTCAGAGTCCACCAGTTCTCTATCTGGATGTGGATACCATTTTCAGTCGTGAGTCCTTTGTACTTGTCTTGGATCATTGTGTTGCTGAGAAGAGCTAAGCCATTCATAACTGATCATCATACAGTGTAGCTGATACTGTTTACAATGTTTTCTTGGTTCTGCTCATTTCACTTTGCATCACTTCATACAAGTCTTTCCAGGTTTTTCTGAAATCTGTCCGCTTGTCATTTTTTTTTTTTGCATGATAGTATTCCATGGGCACCCTTTTTAAAGAAAGACCCATAGAATAATTGGAGAGTGCCTACAAGAGAGCAGCCTGGATAGGGGTGCCTTAAAACCATGCTTGGCATTGGTTGGAGAAATTGGGATTTGAAACCTTGGAAGACATGATAGCTATCTTTCTGTATTTGAAAGGTTGCTCTGTGGAAAAGAGATTTGTTCTGCTAGGCCCTAGAAAGCAAAACTAGGTGTAGTGGTTACAAATTGCTGAGATAAAAATTAGATTCCATATAAATAAAAACTTTCTAGCAATTTGTTATCTAGAAGTGGAATGGGTTACCTTAGGAGAAAATGGGTTCTTCATTAGAGAGCTATCACAGATTGGTTAACCGCTTGTTTAGAATGTAATCAAGTAGACTCCTGTATAAGTTATTGATTGGACTAGAAGACAGCTGTATCTCCTTCCATCTCTGAGATTCCATCATTTGATTGGGCTTTCTGCTTTGTAGTTTGATTGTTAAAACATGACTAACTACAAAAAATATAAATTAAACTGTTAAGGAATGTATGAAGATTAGAAAAATTTATAGTATAAATTATCATGACTGTAAGATGAAAGATAGATGCCATATGTCACATATAAATATAGAGATTTTCTTGGGTCTTTTTATAACCTAAAGATGCCGTTCTAAATAGAGTCATAAATATAGTGTTGGAAGAGAACTTGGAAATTATTTAGTCCAACTCCCTTATTTTACAGGTGAAGATATGGTCCCAGAGAAGTTATGTGATTTGCTTCATGTCACACAGGTAGAAAGTAGCAGAGCTGAGATTTAAACCTAGGTTTTCTAATTCTAGATACAGGGAAAATTCCACTATGCCACATTGTGACTTCATAGTCTTAATCTAAGATGTTCATTGACATTAAGGCGCTCATTGACAATGAATAGCAACCCTTCCAATTTATGGAGGCATTTTACGAACCATACGGGAATCTGTTAGCTAAAAATGACTTTCCCATCAGAAGTTACTAGTTTCAATATGTTTAGGTTTTTCGGTATATCTCAAATGTAATATCACTTTTCTCTAAATAATGTTATATATTGCTAACATTTAGTAATTTCATATTTTCTTTAACAAGTTATTGTGCCTTTAACAACCCATATTTGTAGATAATTCATAAAATGGACAAAATTCCAGGAAAGACAGTCCCATTTACTTGAATGCAAGCCAAACATTAATAAAGACAGGAATAATAAGCCAAAAAGCATTTATTTATAAGGATTTTGTTCCAAGCAAACAAAAGTGAGTTAGACTAAAATTTGAAAATAACTAGCTGTTGAGAGTTTCTTAAGGGGAGAAGCTATTTAATAGAAGCTGGATGAGAAAATTTTGTCTGGTATAAATACTCTGGTATTTGAGAGCAATCACTATAATTTGATTTGGAGAAATATAGTTAAGGCATCAAATGTTTTAAGCTTAGGTTAAAGCACATTCAAAACTTGATGTAATGAGCACTTAAGTGGAAAGAATGGCAAGTATATCAAAATTACAACAGCAGAGTTTTAATTTTTTAATTTAAAAATTTAAAAATCAGCATAAATATGAGTAATGAATATGTATTGCATGAGGTCTACATTTTGTGACTATTGGTTTTAAAAATGGATTTTGATAATTGTGCCAAAAATGTAATGATATGAAAAGTGAAAGGTAATTTTTGTAAAGTGCTCAATTCTTGGCACAGGAAGAAAGTTACATTCATCTAGATCAGGGAGTTTTAATTTAGGATGCATGAATTTTTTTAAAAAAAATGGATAGTTATCAGGTAACTAATAATACAGTTATCAAATTTTTTAAAAATAAAAACTACATATAGTTGACTTCCCTTGTATTCCCATATATTTTATTGTGTGCATTTAAACACATTATTCTGAGGACTAGAACACACTGCCAAAGGAGTTTATGACACAAAAAAAGATTAATCAAGAACTTCTGATCTAGAAGTATCGAAGGTTATTTTACAGCTAATTACTTCCCCCTTGCTGTAATGCTTTTCCACTTTCAGATTTCATTTGTTGTGCCTTGTGTTGTGGCCAAAAGCCTTTAAATCCGTCTCTTTGGTGAATTGGTCATTGGGCATGCTCCTCGAACCAAAGGTGTTCTGAGAGAACGGCGATTGGTTTCCCTTCTCTCCAGTTAGTTCTCCATGATGTTCTTTTGTCTCTTGCACTTTGCTGGTAGATACAAACATAATGTAAGTATCAGAATGAGAACAACAAGGCTGGTAAAGGCTTTCTGGGAAACCCAGACACCTAAAATTGTTCTTGTAAGTGATTTATGAAATACTCTTGCTGTCAGAATAGCAAAATGGTGTCTTGGCTTCATCGAGAGGCAGTAAGGAACATCCAAATAAAGTGATTTCCCTAACTTCAAAAGGACAGTCGGATTTGGGGGGTTTAAGTACTGAAAGACATTGTTTAAACGACTAGTTCAATTTAATTTTTATTCGTGTTACTTGAGATTACAGTGTTTAAAAATGCTGCATAGCACACTAGCCAATTAGGTTTTCTTTTTGCCTTTGTAATTGTCTTTCAGACGAAGAGTACTTGTTTGAGGCAAGTTCAAGATTTGTAGACGTATTGGATCTAATCCTTTTAGAAGGCAGAAATGGTGTTATGAAGAAAAATTCTTTTTAAAGGTTTACACTATAAAGTAACTATCTGTGGACTAGGGAGTTGATTGAAGCTCAGCCAGTCTGCAAGGCATTAACCCATCTGCAGGCAATATACAGTAAGTGGTATTGATTGACTTCTTTCTGGCTAGGACTGGAAGTAGTTTTCTCACCTTTAGTAAGCCAACATCTATCAACATTTCTAGTGAGCAAGCTATTCCCAGGGAGTAATTCCCTGGGGTCAAGGGTGTGGTTGGAGTGTAGTACTAAAGTAACGATTTATTTAACAATTGTAAACTCATGCCCGATAGGAGATAAAGACTGTCATCCTGCAGATCTTCATTTATACTGAATAACTGACTCCTGGGAATAATTTCTTTTGAATTGGATTGCTGTGGGGCATTTGTAAAACGTGGCAACTTCTTGGGTTCCTGGACTAGGGTTTTTTTTTTTTGTCTTTGAATTTACTTTTGTTTGAATTCATTTGTCTGTGAAAGTGTCTTTCACAAGCAGGTGCTTACTAAATCTTTGTTAATTTGAATTACGTTGTTTATTGCTTTTACCCTGTTTCACATTATTTCTCTGATAGACATTTCATTTAGGTGTAAAATAGTCGGGACAATCTAAACTGCAGGGTCTAGACTAGTCTTTCATGATTATAGAATATTTCTGAATTCTGGCCAGTTTTTAATAAATCAGGAATGTGGGTGTAATAAAATAAAGTTGGTCCACCTACCTTTACAAATTAGTAATATGTACTTTTACGCTAGATTTAGTTTCATTTAGTTTAATAGGCTGGGTGTCTAATGGAAAACCTAGTTTAATTGGGATGGTAAATGGTATTTGTATGTGGAAATCCTTTCCCTGAAGGGCTTGAAGCCTGAAACTATTCCTTAAGAATAAGTAATCCCCTGGAGAGAAGAGAGTGGGTGGATTGCGAACTGCAGTTTCTTCTAATGTAGGTCATTTGAGAAGTAAGGGAAAGTAGAACCTTACAAATTTAGATTAATCAGGTGGGGATGAAGTGAGACTCTTGATTGAATGGGTGAAAAGTTTGAATTTGAAATATTTGTAAAGATTTTCAAATACATATAGAATTTTGAATAAACTGCTGCCAAAGCATTACCATTACTATTAATGTTTATTTATGAGTTTAAATAACAGATAAAACTAATGTTTATCTTGATACTTTTTGCAAACAGATTAATGTAAATTAACATAATTTTTTTCTTAAGTGGTTTAAATACTCTCTCTGAAATCTTATTTACACCATTTATTGTGCAGTATGCAGCAAGGTCTTTCTTTAAGGTCAAAGGCAAACTTCAGCCCAGACTGCTGAATTATCACAAATCACGGCCTAGTTGGATCCAGATTAATGAGATTTACTATTTAATTGCACAAATTCTGTCTGGTCATTTTAGGACAGAAATGACCAGATGGGTTTCAAAAGACATCTTATTTTCCAGGATTAAGTAACAAACTTTGTGCTATTCTCAGTTATCTTTGATTTATAAATTGATAAATTTGTTATTAAAGAATCATATCAAGAAAGAAACACTTGGATCCCTGAAAAAAACTGCAATAGAACACAAGCAAAATTTACCCAAGTGCTGAATTGCCTGTAGTTATGTTCATGTTGGCATTCACTATCTAAAAATAAGTTATATGGGGTTTTGGCAAAGGGAGTTCAAACTAGAAATTTGACTTAAAAGTATTTAAGTTATTCCTAAGGAAGTAGCTCAAATCAACATCTGTCTTGGATGCCAGAATATAATAGCTTGTCTCTTAGAAATATAAAGTTTATTCTATCTGTCAGACAGTAAAACCAATTATGGAAACTATACACGTCTGAAAAAAATTTTCTTTAAAGTTCTATCTTCTCACACACTGGGACAATTTCATGATATTTCTGTCACAGCATGGGCAGCCCTCTATCAAAGCATCCTCTTGGGTTTTGGTAGTTTGAGGAGATTTGAGCATTGCATGCGTCTATATGAAAGAAATTTAAAGATTTTTTTTCTAGTTAATGTGTCATTTTGGTTTAGTAAAAAGAGCACTGGACTGAGAGTTACAATAATTTTAACTGTGTTTATATGGGCATTCACTGTCTGAAAATAAGTTATCTGGGGTTCCTGTAAAGGGGAGCCTCAGGTTTTAGCTTCAGCTTTCCACCAACTAACTTTTGGATTGGGGCAGGTCAGTTTTTCTGGGTCTGTTTCCTATCTCTCATGTGAAGAAACTTGTTTTAGATACTTCAACCCTAATAGCTTATCTTTTGAGCTGAGTTCTACATTTTAAAAGGGCAATGTTAAATCGGACATTTTCTTTAGGAGGGTGGACAGAATGGGTGAGGTTTCTGGAAAACTTTTCAAATGAGGAATATTTGAAAAAACTGGGGAATTGTAAGCCAGAAGAAAAGATTGGGGGGAGGGAAAAAGAAGGGGAGAATGTGAGCATGACCTGGAAGCTATCTTTAAATATTTGAAGTGCTTTCTTCCAAAAGAGGGAGTAATCTTATTTTATATTACTCCAGAAAGCAAAACTAAGGTCAGTGGGTAGAAGTTACAAGTAGATGGATTTTATTTCAATGTAAAGAATCTTTTTATAACAGCTAAAACTGTCCAGCAGTAGGATAGGCTTCCTTGTAATGTAATGAGGTTTTTTTTATCATTGGAAATAATTAACTAGAAGGTACCTAATTTTCAGAGATATTATCGAATGGATTTAGTATAAGAAGGAAAGTAAAGCCAGATGACCTCTAAGGTAACTTCCAACTCTGATTATATAGTTTTGTGTTCTGTGTTTGAGGAGATAAGTTCCCATTCCCAGTCTCAATATTTAAATACCCCAAACTGTGCAGATGTTATTAATGGCATCATGGCCTAAGTATAATTACGTGGTTAAGGTGTGCTTTATTATTTAAAGTAGGAGGATCATCCTGGCAACTTACTACAGATATTCAAATACAGAAAGGATTGCTGTAGGTGCTAATTTCGGCAGCATGTTTGAACCAGTCCCATTGTGATTCTGCTGTTACTTTAACTTTACAATATTTCTTAGCCACACTTTTGTCACAGAAATAATCTCAGTCCCAGAATCTTGGCGTTTCAAGGAGCTTTGGGAGCTACCTAGTCCACCTGTATAGAAAACCCTCCTGTAATATCCTTAATGTGTCCATCCAGCCCCTGCTCCTAGACCTCCAGGCAAGGGAAATACACTTCCTTTAGGCATTCCATTATACATGTTTTTTTTTTTTTTGGCATGTACATTTTTGGGTAATTCTAATTGTTAATAAGCCTTTTTCTTGGCACTAGGTTCTTCTAAAAGCCTTCTTGTGGCACAATTAAAAAAACGGAAAATTTGCAGTTAAAATCCTGGCCCTGCCACTCTGTACTCGTTTAACTATGAGCTAATCACTTAATGGCTCTGGACCACAATTGCCACAATTGTAAAATTAAAGGGTTGGACTAGATCAGACGTTTCCAAACTTATCTGGCCTACAAGCCCCCTTTAAAAAAATTACTCAGCACCCCCTCCAATTTTTCTTTAACCCTTTAATGATTTTTTTAAAAAAAACTTTTCATCATTTCAAAAAAATATTCATCATTTCAAAAATTTATAAAATAAATTTATAATAATAAATTTATAAATTTTTTCTTGAAAAATGAAGCATCAAGTCATTACATGCACATATTCCTGCTGATGCATGCTGGACTTGCTGACAATGGGCGACAGACTCACCTGCCAATACTTGCTTGTTAAGACTTATTGGTGCACCTGATCACTGATCAGATATAACTTGTATTTTGTGTTTATTTGGAAAATTTTGTAATCACTATGACTTTAACTCTGTTACACAACTGATTAAACTTTATGTACGAATGGTTTTTCAAAATTTTCTCCTCTTTTTTTCCTTATGCATCCACTGCCCCCTTATCTTTATTCAAGCTCTCCTCCTCCCAATCACACCTGAGGCTACTACTTCTGCTTGGATCATTCCATAGGGCACCCCCCTCCCCCATATCACCAACTTTGGGAACCTCTGGACTAGATCATCCCATTCAGTGAGACCTATTAATGACCTTGGATTAAAAAAGGCCAAGGTCTCCCACTGCAGCCAGGGCCATTTCCAGTTGTCCTCACCTATATCTGGCCACTGGACCCAGATGGCTGTGGAGGAGAAAGTGAGGTTAGTGACTTTGCACAGCCCTGCCTCACTTAAATCCGATTCACTTGCATATCATGGTATCAATGTCTTGATGTCATGGACCTCTTTGAGAACAAACAACAACTAGATGATCTCTGAAGCCCCATCTAACTCGAAATTTCTGATCCTGTGATCTCATGGTCCCAGATTTTCTTCTCCAGGACTTCGACTATCACTCTCAGTTCTGGCCTAAATCTCTAAGGAGATTTAATCCCCCTTGTAAGTGAGCCTTGATTAAATACATGAACTAATATTTTATCCCTCCAAAATCTTTTCTTCTTCTGATAAAACATCCTTAATTCCTTGATTGGTTCCTTAGGAGGAATGGTCTTTAGTTGGCTTCCTCTGCTGATCTTACTCCTCTGGACCTTTGCTTGTCTTCCTTTTCTAAAATCTCCTTCAATTGGCATTTCAGTATTTAAATGTTCTATAAAGTTCTGGTGCAGTAGATAGAGCGAAGGCTAGGAGTCAAGTTCAAGTGTGGCCTCAGACATTTACTAGCCAGATGACCCTGGGCAAGTCACTTCACCCTGTTTGCCTCAGTTTCCCCATCTATAAAATGGAGAAAGAAATGGCCAACCATTCCAGTATCTTTGCTAAGAAAATCACAGATAGAATCATGAAGAGTCAGTCAGGACTGAACAACAGCAGCAGCTATAGAGATTCTTTTAGGGACCTTTGTTAAAGTGTGATTTTATTCACTCACCACGTGGATGGGGAAAGAAATCACTTTAACTCTAGCATTTTAAAATGTTAAATTGTCATTGATGTGAAGGTCGTTTTGTTTTTACACGATAGAAAGATGAATGTGGTCTTGGGCATAGCTTCTCTGGATCTTAAATACCTCATTTGTAAAATGCAGAGTTGGACTAGGTGACCTCTCAGGGCCTTTCCAGCTCTAGGTCTCTGATTTTAGCATCCTAATGTTGTAGTTGCTACCTTCTTATTTTCCTTATTCTCACCCCTCCCCCCCAAATTCTGGCATAATGAAGTATCCTGGGGAAAAAAAATGTCAAAAAGTGGTGTTGGTGCATGGAAAGCCTCTTAACCTTTTCTCACTTAAGGTATAGAAGTATCCCCCTTATTTGGTTGGTTTTACATATCTTAAGCCTTAATTAACTTAATGCCTAGATGATTTAGTTGCCAGTTGAAGTTTTCCAGTTTGATATTAGGCATTCATTACTATTATGTATCTATCACATGAATAACAGGTCATTAAGAAAACTTTACTTTCTCAGCAGGTTCTTTTTCAGTATAATGAACTTACTTTTCATTAGTTGCATTATTCATCATAATGGGAATTTTAAGCAATATCTTTACTCTGTGGAGGAGGAAGAGCAAGCTGGACTGACGCCTTCTGTGCATTTCTGTGCTGGGGATCGCTTTGGTGGGCAGTCAGTGATGGATGGCAGAAATGGAGAGAATCTCTAGGCTACAGAGTGGTGCCATACAAGATTGGGAAGGTATGGAGATGAGTGCTCTGTCCTTGTCCTTCTCCCTTCTCCCGGCGGCCAGATTAGATTCAAGGAAATCTGGAGCTCATTGTGCCTGAGAGGTACCCGTGGGAGTTAAGGTGGCTCAAACGAGACGTTGGCAATGTTTGGTTTGAAGTGGTAGTTAGGTGGAAGAAGTTCAACCTTTTATATGAGATTTTGCTGTTGTTCAGTTGTGTCTGCGTCTTAACTGATTCCACAGGCTTTTGTTCATGGGGTTTTCTTGGCAAAGATACTGGAGTGGTTTGTCATTTCCTTCTCTAGTGTGTCCCTATTTCACAGACGAGGAACTGAGGCAAATAGGGTTTAAGTGACTTGCTCAGGGTCACACAGCTAGTAAGTATCTGAGGTCAGATTTCAACTCAGAGCTTCCTGACTTCAGTCCCACTGCTCTCTGTCCACTGTACTACCTAGCTGCCCTTTATATAAGATAATAGGCATTAAATGTAAGTTAATTTATGTAGAATGGTGATTAAAGTTTGAGGTATATTTATGGAAGTATAAAAAATATATTGGGTCATTGAGGTGGTGCAGTGGATAGAGCACTGGGTTTGGAATAAGGAATACTCCTCTTCATGAGTTCAAAATTCAGCCACAGACACATACTAGCCGAGTGACCCTGGACAGGTCACTTTAACCCTGTGTGCCCCAGCTCCTCATCTGTAAAATGAGCCGGAGAAGGAAATGATCAACCACTCCAGTATCTTTGCCAAGAAAACCCCAAATGGGGTCACGAAGAGTCAGACATGACTGAGACAATACAACAACTAGTGTACTGTGTTGAGCAGTTTGTGTAAGATGCATCTTTATTTACCTCCATTTGTTTCCAAATAAAGAAAATACTGGAAGTATCTGATTTTTCTATATACTATTTTTTTGTATTATTTTTTTCTTGTCATTTTTGTGATTGCCTGTTTGCCTAAACCAGGGGCAGGGAACCTGTGGCCTTGAGGCCACATGTGGCCTTCTAGGTCCTTGGGTGTGGTCTTTTGACTAAATCCAAGTTGTAAAAAAAAAAATCCTTCTATTAAGGATTCTAGGGAAAAAAGAGTCTTTGTCCTGTACCAGATCACATGCAAACAGGTGCTTCAAGTGTTTGCTTAGGCAAGGATCCTGAATGTAAAACCAGAGCCTAGTCATCTTAATTTTAACTCAGTCCCTGGGAATCAGTTGTTTTTTGAGTCATGTAAGTGATTATTTGTAATAATGTAAAGAACTGTCCCAAAAGAAAAAGCTTATGGTTTCTGTCTCGTGTTTCGCATGTTTTGTTTTGTTCCTTTCTAAAGAAAATGACTGCTTATGAAAAGAGCCAATTTTTCCTGTTTCTTTACAGAATCCTTGTATGTGGAATATTTAGAGCTTTAAGACTGACAGTCAAGATTAGCTTTTCTTGTCCTATTAGTAGACCTCAATCCTCACATTCTGTGAGTGAATGATTTTCTTCTTCATGTGAGTTCAGGCACCTCTGAGTTCCTTTGAGACAATTAGCCTGTTTGTCATTTGTGACTGTGGTGTTAAGTGATTTCTGGTCTCATAGGACTAGAAACTAATTTGGAGCACTAATTTATTGAGCTGCACCCTTCCTTGATGGACAGTCACTTATGAAACACCTTTTCCCTCAGAGAATAAAGACTGTGCATACAAACAAAACCACGACAGATTTCATTAATAGAAATACATGTAATGCAACTCCATACAAGTCATTTAACAAAATTAATATATTGCAATTAATATATGCATTCCTGTCGCAAGCAAATATAAACTCAATAAAGTAATAATCGAGTTTGGCAGCTAGGTGGCACACTGCATAGAGTACCGGGCCTGGAATTAGGAAGAGCTGAGTTCAAATACGGCCTCAGACACTTATAGTGGATCCTGGGCAGGTCATTTAACCCCAGTTTGTCTTGGTTTCTGATCTGTAAAATAGAGATTCAGTGGAGAAGGAAATGGCCAACTACTCCAGGATCTTTGCCAAGAAAACCCCAGGGACAAAAGCCCACAGGGTCACGGAGTCAGACTGGACTGAACCACAAGCACAAGATTAGTCAAACAGCATCTGTTAAACGCTTCCTATTGTGTTTTGTGCTAGAGATACCAAGAAAAAGCAAAAACATTATGCCTGCCCCACGAGAAGCTCACGTTCTAATGGAGGAGACCGCAAGAATTATATGGGTGAAAATGGGAAGTGATATCAGAAGGAAGGCTCTAGTAGTTGGGGGAAGCAGGGATAAACTATCATTCAGAAGGTTAAGTTTCAGCTGAGACTTGAAGGAAGTCGGGGAAACCAGGGGGTGGAGGTGAGGAAGGAGAGGATTCCAGGTATGGGGGAGGGAGGGATAGCCAGTGAAAAGACATTTATTAAGCACCTACCTCATGCTAAATGCTAGGGATACAGAGAGGGCAAAAGACAGTCCCTGCTCTCAAGGAACACACAATCTAATGGGAGAGACAACATGCAAACAACTTTGTACAAACAAAAAATATATAGGATAAATTGTAAATTTTCCTGTTACTAAAGTAGAAAATTATCAGCCCTCAATACTCACTACGAAAGGAATATATTTTTTAACTTTAAAATGGGAATTTTTTATATTTCTCTCTATAGGGATAATAGATTATAGAATAAGCCCATGGTGAACTATATCTGATTTATCTACAGATTTAGTAAGGAACATCTTTTAACGGGGCCATAGATACTTATCTGGAATCAAGTTGCCTCAGTGTATTTTTTTATATTCATTATTATGCTGGCAAAAGGCTTTGATGAAATTATTCTGCTTAAACCTTCTGAGACTTGGAATGGAAAAAAGAAACTTTAAATCAACCAGTACATTATATTGGTCAGGTCAGGCCATTGATTTCACTACTTGTTTTGTGTTGAAATTTAAGTATTTTGAATCATTTATTAAGTAGGTAAGTCACAAATACCTTAATCTACAAAGATATTCATTTTATTAATATTCTTCAAAACTATTCTATAACTCTGATTTTGCATAGGGTTATTAAACTGTTTTGTAATATTTGTGAATAATTTAAATTTTTTTCTTTGCCTTGGAATATTGAGAGGTCTCCATCACTAGAGGTGGCTGGACAGCCCTTCATTGGAATCAGTTAAGCATTTACTAAATGGCTACTGTTAGCCAGGCACTATGCTAAGCTTTGAGGCTACAAAGACAAAAATGGACATAGGCCTTGCCCTCTAGGGACTTACATTGAGTTAGAGGAGACTACGTGTACCTATGTAAATAAATATAAAATATATACAAAGTAATTAAATGGAGATGGGGAGAGGGGACACTGGTGTTTGGAAGGGGAATCAGGAAAAGGCTTCATGCAGGGACTGGCACAAATCTGAGAACTGAAAGAAGCTAGGAATTCTGGGAGGCAGAGATGAAGAGAGGGAACGAGAGCATTTCAGGCATGTGTGATAGTTTGTACAAATGTGGAAATGGGAGATTGACGTTTGTGGATGAGGAACAACAAGTAAGTTCAGGCTGACTAGAGTATAGAGTCATTATTTTCTAGACTTGCTTCAACATGTAATTTTCCCTTCTAAAATGTGTTAAGAAGTTGGCAAAATAGCCTAGATAGGGTTGGGAGGAGCAAGGTACAAGGAGACTGTTTTCTTCCTGCCTTGAACACCATATGGCTATTTTTTGTTATATGAATATTCACCTTATGGGTTTTTATTTTAATAAGCAATAGTAATTTATACCTGTTTTTAAGTATGTGGACTATATTATTATGGAATTTTATGGATTACTTCCCCTGTGTAGTAGTGGCTTTCTTTGTCTTTGTAATACCTGTTATTCCACCCCTTTCCGTTCTATGACACTGTGACAAGCTGCCTTCCATCCCCCATGGGTTCTATGAGTAGAGACAAGGCAATATGAGAGATGTTGTGAAGGTAAAAGTGCCAAGATTTGGTAACCATTTGGATATGTGAGGGAAAGTGAGGATTCCTGAATAACTAACCTGGGGGACTATAAGAATGGTGCTTCCCTTAACAGAAATCAGTAAGTTGTTACTGTTTTCACTTGATGAGGTAGCCTGGGACAGTGGTAGTTAGGTGGTGCAGTGGAGAGAGAGCTGGACCTGGGGTGAAGAAGACCCAAGTTCCAATTACGTCTACACTTGCTAGCATGTGACCCTGGGTAAGTCACTTAACCTCTTGTCTGTGTCAATTTCTTTACCTGTAAAATGGGGATGATAATAGGACACAACTCCCAGAGTTGTGAGGATGAGATAAAATTTACAAAGAGCTTTGCAGACTTTAAAGCACTAAATAAATGCTATCATTATCATTGACTGGAGATCTGGCCTTGAAGCCAGGAAGATCTGCGTTCAAGGCCTACCTTCCATCTATACCCTGTAAGTCACAACCTCCCAGTGCTCTGGACACCTCGCTAAGACTCTGGAAGGTGTTGACCTGCTTTGTTTGAATTTCCTTCTCCAGTTGTTCCCTGTACAGATGAAACCCAGGTCTGATCCCTATCCCTTCACTTAGGCTAAATAACATAAAAGCATTTTGGGTCATTTACTTTGGGATCAGCCTGTATTCTGTCTGGCTTAGTAGCAGATAGTCGAATTGGAACTAATTTTTCATTGTAACAAGATGAGTAGGAAGGAAATGTGTAGCCTGAAGCAAGATGGGCCATGGCAAAACAGAATCTGGACATGGGAAGAAAAGACTGTTCCCTTTTATGTAAAGGCATCAAACAGATTTAAGAAACATATCCTTTTTGCAAAAGACGAAAAGGCTCTTGAAGTGAAAATTGTAAAACAAAGAATAGTTTTTGTTTAAAGACAATACGTGAAAGACTATTGTCTTTAGTCATGCTCACATGTTTATAATAAAATTGATTTAGATTTTGGAAGGATCTCAGAGGTAGTCTAGTTCACCTCCTTTACTTTACAGATGAGGAATGAGACCTAGAGATGTTAAATGTTTTGCTTGGGGTCACAAAAGTAATAAGTGGGAGAATTAAGGAGCGTGATCCTAGGTCTTCTTGGCTTCAAATCTTGTTTTCTTTAGTGAATATGGTATCCAAGGAGTCCTTATCTATGGGCCTCCAGAAAGTTACCTCATGTTCCAGATTCTTTGTTATGTAAAAATCCTCTCTAGATCAGGGCTCATGAGCCTTTACTGATACTTAATTTTACTCATCAGAGGACATTAAATTCAAAGCAAAATATTTAATGAAATAGCATAGTAAGAAAAGGAACAACAGAATCTTTTTCTTGTAAGACTCAGGTATACTCTCCCTCCCTCCCTTCCTCTCTCCCTCTTTCTCTCTCTCTCTCTCTCTCTCTCTCTCTCTCTCTCTCTCTCTCTCACACACACACACACACACACCCCCATCATTGGGAAGAATGGACCCTTACACGTAGGCCTCATAGCCACACATATGTGGAGATGGCCAGGGCATATGCTTAGAGGGGTAATTCATGCTCTGGCACAGTCACGCCTCTGGTATCTTCTGGTGACATCATTCCTTTATTCTCTACTTTCTGTTGGACCTCCTTATCCCCAGGCTATCATGTCTTGGCTGCTGTCAGAGCTCCACTGTTCCCTGTCAGGCATCCTGTCCTTGATCCATCTGGCGTTCAACTGTCCTGCTATATATCCTCAAGCTTACCCATTATCTAATACTCTTTTTCAGCTTTCACCAGGCAAAGTGTGGTTCGTTAGCTTCTCCCCTCCAGGAGAGGGCTAGAGTTCTTTCAGCCTTGCAGCTAGGTGGCCCAGGGGATATGACACTGGACCTGGAGTTGGGGAGACCAGAGTTCAAATACGGCCCCAAGCACTTACTAGTTTGTGACGCCGGACAAGTCACTTAACTTCTGCCTTAATTTCTTCAATTGTAAAAAGAGGATAATAATAACACCTACCCTATCTCCCAGGGCTGTTGTGAGGATCCAAATAGATGATATTTGTGAAACTCTTAGCACGGTGCCTGGCACGTAAGAAGTGTTTAAAAATACTTTTAAATTCATTTCCTTCCTTCTTTCCATCCGTCTTTTCCTTCCTTCCATCTGTCTTTTCCTTCTTTCCATCCATCTTTCCTTACTTTTGTCCAGCCTTCCACCTCCCTTCCTTCCATCCATCGATCATCCATCTATCATTTCCTTCCTTCCATCTATCTCTTCTTTCCACCCATCTTTTCCTTCCTTCCTTCCTTCTTTCCTTCCTTCCTTCCTTCCTTCCTTCCTTCCTTCCTTCCTTCCTTCCTTCCTTCCTTCCTTCCTTCCTTCCTTCCTTCCCTCCTTCCATCTTTTCCTCCCTTGACCTTCCCTTCCCTCTTTTAAAGACTAAGAGCTACTGGCCTCCGGCCTCTAGGGGTCGCTGCTCGGAGCCGGCAGGCTCCCTGCAGGGCAGGCTGTAGCTCTTCCCCTTGGCTCTGCCTCAGTGCCTTGGAAGCTCTTCCCCTCAGCCGGCCCGAGGGCTCTGTGGAGGTTCTCCTCCGAACTCCTCCCACTCCAATTGTCTCCCTGAGCATGTTTCTTTCCCGCTGAGTGGCCTCTGACCTAGGGAGCCCAGTGGGCTGGTCTCAGAGACCCCCGGCGGGCGCCGTCTCCTCTCGGGCCTGATGGACAAGGAGCCTCGTGAGGCTATGGTGAGAACTTGCTGCTCAGCAGCGGGGGGTGGTCTGCCCAGAGACCCTCTTATCCCCGCACCCCCCATGGGGGAGGGGGTAGCCTGGCCGGGCCAGGTGTGACATAGGCCTTAAAGGCCTTAGGCGCTTACTTTATGTTTACAACTGCACCTGCCTGTGTGCATGCCCGCGGGCCTAGAGACGTGTCTAGTGTGGATATGGCCACAACTTAGCTGTGTCCGTGTTGTGCTTGGGTAGATAGGAGTAATGCACAGATGCATGTAAACGTATGTACGTGTATATGTTTGTGCATGTGTGTGCGTGTGAAATATCTTCCAAAAATATGTGCTGATAATTTGTTCCTTAGGGTACGTCTATTCATCTATATCTGTGTACATATCCGCAGTTATCTGAAAATACCCAAATTTGTGTATGTGCACGAGTATCTATATATTTAAATCATCCAAAAGTTAAGTTTTCTTAATTTGTTGGGGGGGGGGTTGTATCTATATATACATCTCTCTCTCTCTCTCTCTCTCTCTCTCTCTCTCTCTCTCTATATATATATATATATATATATATACATATATCCATATTTAAATTCATCCAGAAGTAAGTTTTCTTAAGTTGTTGGGGGGGGGGTTGTATATATCCCTATCTATATCTATATCCATATCTGTATCTCTCTATCTCTGTCTGTCACCATATTTAAATTAATCCAAAAGTAAGTTTTCTTAAGTTGTTGGGGCTGGTTGGGTTTGTACAATCTATATCCATGTCTAAACTCCTCATAAAGTGAATTTGTTAATTTGTTCTTGGACTGGTCTATGTATATGTATGTGAATATGTATATATATGTATATGTGTATGTATGTACATATGTATGTAATATATGGTAAATATAAAACACACATATAAAATATTTATATCTATTTAAAATCATCCAAAAATGAGTTTTGTTTATTTGTTTGGATGGGCAGGAGAGGGGGAGAGAAGATATATCTGTATAGCTCTCCCTCTCCTACCAAAAGTTTGTAATTGCTCCTGGAGTATGTGTTGGCACTATTGTAATAGGGTTCAGTCTTGCCTTTGTATCTTGTAAGGTTAGATTACATTTTTACATTTCGTAGTGTTAGGACTGCTTCCAAATAGCTGTAATAGCTTTGTCAGCACAAAGTGATAGTAATAATTCTTTAATCCTAGGTAGTTATGTAGCATTTGCAGTTTGACAAAGACTTTCGTATATATTACCTCATGTTTCTTGTAGCAACCATATGGGAATGGGGTAGATGGGAAAGGTATTATTTGCCCAGTATTACAGATGAGACTAAGGTTAAGTGATTTGCCCTAAGTCATCTCAGGCAGTAAGTAGAAGAGCAAGTTTTGAATCCAGAACTTGCTTCTCTAAATCTAGTATTGTTTGTAGTCTGCCACAGTATCTCCTGATAGGTAATTGGGATTTCAGTTGCCACTATATTGTGGACTGAAAATTTATGTCTAGAGAAACTTGGTGAAAGTGGATGTATACATACGACAGTGGCCGTTCCACATTTAGTCTGTCTTAAAACTTCAAAGTTGCCTGAATTATATAAGCAGAGAAGATTTGGTGGATGAAATGTCTGTTCTGCTGTCATCATCCCTGGCCCTGAAAGCTGTCATAGAATTACATACATTAGAGCTGGATGGAGTCTTGGAAATGATCCAGTCCTTCATTTTGCAGAGGAAGAAACAACAACCCAAGTCGAAGTGACTTGTAACTCAGAAACTGTAACTACTAGAGATTCTTGGGTCATAAAAAGTATATGATGAAGGATGGAAGGCATGGAGAAAATATGACCATTTTATTTACTTCTCTCTCATTCTTTTCTTTTTTAAAATATTTTCTGTTTTCAACATTCATTTCCATAAGTTTTAAATCCCTGCCCTCCCCAAGATGGCTTGCAATCCAATATGTGCTCTATACATACTTTCCTATTAAACACATTTTCACATTAGTCATGTTGCATAGAAGAATTATAATGAAAGGGAGAAACCATGAGAAAGAAAACAAAACAGAAGAGTCTGCTTCACTCTGCATTCTGACTCCATAGTTCTTTCTCTGGATGTGGATGGCATTTTCTATCATGAGTCCTTTGGAAAAATTTTAGGTCTTTGAAATGCTGAGAAAAGCTAAGTCTATCAAAATCAGTCCTAGCACAGTGTTGCTGTTACTATGTACAATGTTCTCCTGGTTCTGCTCACTTCACTCAGCATCAGTTCATATACGTCTTTCCAGGTTTTCTTGAAGTCCACCTGCTAATCATTTCTTATAGCACAATGGTATTCCATTACATTCATATATCACAACTTGTTCAACCAGTCCCCAATTGATGGGCATCCTCTTGATTTCTAGTTCTTGGCCCCCACAAAATGAGCTGTTATAAATATTTTTGTACATGTGAGATCTTTTCACATTTTTATGATCTCTTTGGGATATAGCCCTAAGAGCATTACTGCTGAGTCAAAGGGCATGCACATTTTTATAGCCCTTTGGGCATAGTTCCAAATTGCTCTCCAGAATGGTTGGATCAGCTTACAGCTCCACCAACAATGAATTAGTGTTCTAGCTTTCCCACATCTTCTCCAGAATTTATCACTTTCCTGTTTTGTCATGTTAGCCAGTCTGGTAGGTGTGATGTGGTACCTCAGAGTTGTTTTGACTTGCATCTCTCTAATCAATAATGACTTAGAGCATTTTTTCATATGACTAGAAATAGTTTTAATTTCTTCCTCTGAAAACTATATGTTCATATCCTTTGACCACGTATCAGTTGGAGAATGACTTGTATTCTTGTAAATTTTAATCAGTTCTCTATATATTTTAGAAATGAGGCCTTTATCAGAGACACTAGTTAAATAACCCCATTCTTTCCCAGTTCTCTGCTTTCTTTGCAATCTTGGTTGCATTGGCTTTGTGAAAAAATTTTCAATTTTTTATACCTCTTTTTTATTTTTTATTTTTATTTCTACATAATTTTGAGTTCCAGATTTTCTTCTCCCCCTCCCTCCCCAAGACAGCATGGAATCCAATATATCTTCTACGTATAACTTCGCATTGAACTAGTGTGTACACTAGTAAAGTTGTGAAGAAGAATTATGACCAATGGAATGAATCATGAGAAAGAGGAAACAACTAAAAAAAAACCCAAAAACAAAAACAAGAGAGAGAAAAAAGGGGGGAGAAAGGTGGGCATAAAGTGTGCCTCAATCTGCATTCATACTTCACAGTTCTTTCTCTGGATGAAGATACCATTCTCCATTGTGAGTTCTTTGGAGCTGTTTTTGCACCTTGTGTTTCTGAGAAGAGCAAAGTCTATCAGGGTTAGTCCTCACAGAATCCATATATCTGTGGTTGTGTATAATGTTCTCCTGGTTCTGCTCTCCTCACTCAGCATTATATCATGTAGGTTTTTCCAGGTTGTTATGAAGTCCGTATCATCCCCATTTCTTATAGCACAATAGTATTCCATTACCTTCATATACCACAACTTGTTCAGCCATTCCCCAATTGATGGGCATCTCCTTGATTTCCAATTCTTTGCTAGTACAAAAAGAGCCGCTATAAATATTTTTGTACACACGGATCCTTTTCCCACTTGTGGGGCCTCTTTGGGCACAACCCTAGAAGTGGTATTGCTGGGTCAAAGGGTATGAACATTTTTATAGCCCTTTGGGCATAGTTCCAAATTGCTCTCCAGAATGGCTGGATCAGTTCACACCTCCACCATCACATCAGTAACAATGTTCCAATTTTCCCACATCCTCTCCAGCATTTATCATTTTCCTGTTTTGTCATTTTAGCCAATCTGACAGGAGAGATGTGGTACCTAAGAGTTGTTTTGATTTGCATTTCTCTAATCAGCAGTGACTTCGAGCATTTTTTTCATATGCCTATAGATATCTTTAATTTCTTTGTCTGAAAACTGCCTGTTCATATCCTTTGACCATTTCTCAATTGGGGAAAAAATTTTCAGTTTAATATAATCAAAATTATCCATTTTGCATTTCATAATGTTCTCTGTCTCTTATTTGGTCATGAATTCCTCCGTTCTCCATAAATCTGATAGATAAGCTATTCTTTGCTCCCCTAATTTGTTTATGTAAGGTGTTCCTAAAGTCTGGACACATAGGCAAAAATGCATATTTTCAAGAAATGAAATGAATGAAATTTTTGACATTTTATTTAATTGGAATATTAACAAATAACATCTTCAATATGATTTCCATTGTTTGCGATGTAAAGGTTGATGTGCTTTGCAAGATTCATGTGAACTCAATGCAATAACTTCACATTGCCGTCAATTTTAGCATTCACTCTGTGCGTTCCATCGAGTGTGTTGCATCTGTGATTTTCACTGAGCATACCTTCTCCTTTAGCATACCCCAGAAAAAGAAGTCACTGAGCAACACAGAGTCTTCAGAGAAACGGTTAATGAGGGTGTTAATGAGATGTCCTATGTGTCCAGACTTTAGGGACACCCCGTAGTATCAGCCTTTATACCTAGATTATGTACCCATTTGGACTTTATTCTGGTATATGGTCTCAGATGTTGGTCTGTGCCCAGTTTCTGCCATACTGTTTTCCAGTTTACACAGTAGTTTTTGTCACACAGTGAGTTCTTATCCCGGAAGTTGGGGTCTTTGGGTTTATGATACAGTAACTTGCTATAATCATTGACTACTGTGTCTTGTGTACCTAACCTATTCCACTGATCTACTCCTCTGTTTCTTAGCCAGTATCAAGTGGTTTTGATGATAGCTACTTTATAATACAATTTAAGATCTGGTATGGCTAGACCACTTTCCCTAGCATTTCTTTTCATTAATTCTCTTGATATTCTGGACTTTTTGTTCTTCCAGATGAATTTTGATATTATTTTTTCTAGCTCTATAAAATAATTTTTGGTAGTTTGATTGGTATGGCACTGAATAAGTAAATTAATTTAGGTAAAATTGTCATTTTTATTATATTAGCTTAGCCTATCCACGAGCAGCTGATGTTTTTTCCAGTTATTTATATGTGACTTCATTTGTGTGGAAAAATATTTTGTATTCATATGGTCCATGGGTTTGTTTCGACAGGTAGACTCCCAAATATTTTATAGTGTGTGCATTAACTTTAAAAGGAATTTCTATTTCTATATCTTGCTGTTGGGCTTTGTTAGTAATATATAGAAAGGCAGATGAATTATGTGGGTTTATTTTATAAAATGCAACTTCGCTAAAGTTGTTTATTATTTCAAGTAGTTTTTTTACTTGATTCTCTAGGATTCTCTAAGTAAATCATCATATCATCTGCAAAAAGTGATGGTTTAGTTTTTTCTTTGCCTATTATAATTCCTTCAATTTCTTTTTCTTCTCTTATTGCTAAAGCTAACATTTCTAGTACCATATTGAATAACAGTGGTGATAATGGACATCCTTGTTTCACTCCCTATCTTATTGGAAACGCATCTAGCTTATCTCCATTAAAATAATGCTTGCTGATGGCTTTAGGTAGATGTTACTTATCCTTAAGAAAGGCTCCATTTATTCCTGTACTCTCCAGTGTTTTCAATAGGAATGAGTGTTGTGTTTTTTCAAAAGCTTTTTATGCATCCATTGAGATAATCATATGGTTTCTGTTAGTTTTGTTGTGGATATGATAAATTATGCTGCTAGTTTTCCTAATATTGAACCAGTCTTGTATTCCTGGTATAAATCCTACCTCATCAAAGTGTATTATTCTTGTGATAAGTTGCTGTAGTCTTTTTGCTAATATTTTATTTAAAATTTTTGCATCTATATTCATTAGGGAAATTGTTCTATAATTTTCTTTCTCTGTTTTGGCTCTTCCCGGTTTAGGTATTAGTACCATATTTGTATCATAAAAAGAATTAGGTAAGACTCCTTCCTCACCAGTTTCCCCAAATAGTCTATATAGTATTGCAATTAATTGTTCTTTAAATGTTTATTAGAATTCGCTTGTAAATCCATCTGGCCCTGGAGATTTTTTCCTAGGGAGTTCATTGATGGCTTTTTCAATTTCTTTTTCCGAGATGGAGTTATTTAAGTATTTTGCATCCTCTTCTGTTAATCTGTGCAATTTATATTTTAGTAAATATTCATCATTTTCACTAAGAGTGTCAAATTTATGGGCATACAGTTGGGCAAAAGAATTCCTAATTATTTTAATTTCCTTTCCATTGGAGGTGAATTCACTCTTTTTGTTTTTGATACTGGTAATTTAGTTTTCTTCTTCCTTTTAATCAAATTAACAAAAACTTTATCAATTTTATCTTTTTTTCATAAAACCAGCTCTTAATTTTATTTATTAGCTCAATAGTTCTCTTAATTTCAGTTTTATTAATCTCTCCTTTGGTTTTCAGTATTTCTAATTTCGTATTTAATTGAGGATTTTCAGTTTGTTCTTTTTCTAGTGTTTGCAGTTTCCTGCCCAATTCATTGATCTCCTCTTTCTCTATTTTATCCATGTAAGCATTCAGAGATATAAAACTTCTCCTAAGAACCACTTTTGCTGCATCCCATAAGTTTTGGTATGTTGTTTCATTATTGTCCTTCTCTTGAATGAAGTTATTGTTTCTATGATTCGTTGTTTGACCCACTCATTCTTTTGGATTAGATTATTTAGTTTCCAATTAAATTTAGTCTATTTTCCATGGCCCTTTATTACATATAATTTTTATTGCATCATGATCTGAAAAGGATGCATTTAATATTTCTGCCTTTTTGCAGTGGATTGAGAGGTTTTTATGCTCTAGTACATGGTCAATTTTTGTGTTTGTGCCATGTACTGCTGAGAAAAAAGGTATATTCCTTTCTATCCCCATTCATTTTTCTCCAGAGGTCTATCACATCTACCTTCTCTAAAATTCTATTCACCTCCTTAACTTCTTTCTTGTTTATTTGGAGGTTAGATTTATCAAATTCAGAGAGGGAGAGGTTGAGGTCCCCCACTAGTATAGTTTTGCAGTCTGTTTCTTCCTGTAACTCCCTTAACTTCTCCTTTAAGAATTTGGATACTATACCACTTGGTGCATATATGTTGAATAATGATATTGCTTCATTGTCTATGGTGCATTTTAGCAGGACATAGTTTCCTTCCTTATCTCTTTTAATTAGATCGATCTTTACTTTTGCTTTGTCTGAGATTAGGATTGCTATCCCTGCTTTTTTTTTTTTTTTTTACTTCAGCTGAAGCATAATATATTCTACTCCAGCCTTTTACCTTTACCCTGTGTGTATCCCCCTGTTTCAAATGTGTTTCTTATAAACAAGATATTGTAGGATTATGTTTTTAAATCCATTCTGCTATCTGCCTCTGTTTTATGGAAGAGCTCATTCCATTCACATTCACAGTTATGATTGCTATCTGTCTTTTTCTCTCCATCTATTCCTCCCCTTCCCCCAATTCATGCTTTTATTTCTCCATTCTCTGTTCCCTTCCTCAAAAGAGTTTTGCTTTTGACCACCTCCTCCCTCAATTTTCCCTTTCTATCAGCCCCCTCCCTTTTCTTACCCTTTTCTTCTTACTACTTCTTCCCTTCCCTCTAACCACCCTCCTTTTCTTTCCCTTTCCCCCTCTTACT
Source organism: Trichosurus vulpecula (assembly GCF_011100635.1). NCBI lineage: Eukaryota > Metazoa > Chordata > Mammalia > Diprotodontia > Phalangeridae > Trichosurus > Trichosurus vulpecula. The sequence goes on along the minus strand of NC_050576.1, from coordinate 337,284,190 downwards.
GCTTGTAGGGCAAGTTCAATTTCTATACTTAACAGAGTATGTTTTTCCCTCCTTGAACCAAATCTGATGAGAGTAAAGCTCAAACAATGCTCTTCTCCTTCCCTTCTTTCCTTCTATGATAATATATTTTTGTGTCTATGTAATGTAATTTACCCTTTTCTGCTTCCTTCTTTCCTCTTCTCTCATTACAGTCCCTTCACTCCCCTTAATTAGGTTTTTTGTCATCCTATCACTTAATTTATACCCACATCCTCTGTCTACGTATATCTTTTAAATGATGTAATAAATATACCATTCTCAAAATTAACAAGTATCATCCTCCCATGTAGTGATGTAAACAATTTGTCCTTATTGAATAGCAAGGTTTTTTTTTTCTTTTTTTCCCTGTTTATCTTTTTATGCCTCTCATGAGTGTTGTATTTGAAGGTCACGTTTTCTATTGATCTCTCACCTTTTAATCAGGAATGTCTGGAAGTCACTTATTTCATTGAATGTCCATCTCCTCATCTGAAAGATTATGCTGTTTTGCTGGGTAGTTGATCCTTGGTTGTAGTCCAAGCTCCTTTGCCTTATGAAATATCATATTCTAGTCCCTCCAATCTTGTAATGTAGAAACTACAAGGTCCTGTGTGATCCTGACTGTAGTTCCATAATATTTGAATTGTTTCTTTCTGGCTGCTTGCAGTATTTTCTCTGTGACCTGATAATTTTGGAATTTGGCTATAATATTCCTTGGAGTTTTCAATTTCGAATCTCTTTCAGGAGGTGATGAGTGGATTCTTTTGATCGCTACTTTATCCTCTGGTTCTAGGACATCAAAGAAGTTTTCCTCTATGATTCCTCGGAAGATAATGTCCAAGCTCTTTTTCTTCTTCATGGCCTTCCAGTAGACCAATAATTCTTAGATTATCTCTCCTGAATCTATTTTCCAGATTGGTTGTTTTTCTAATGAGATATTTTATGTTTTATTCTATCTTTTCATTCTTTAGATTTTGTTGGATTGATTCTTGATGCCTCACAGAGTCATTAGCTTCTACTTGCCCAATTCTGATTTGTAAAGAATTGTTTTCTTCAGTTAGCTCCTGTACTTCCTTTTCCAAGGAGTTCGTTTTCAAGGATTTTTTTTCTCCAATAAGGTTCTGTACCTCCTTATCCATTTTACTAATTTTACTTTTTAAAGATTTTTTCTCATCAGTGAATTTTTTTCTATTTTGTCCTTTGTATTTTTTAAAGTTTATTTTTAAAAATTATTAATATTTTAGTTTTCAACATTGATTTCCACAAGATTTTGAGTTACAAATTTTCTCCCCATTGCTACCCTTCCCCCACCCCAAGATGGCATATATTCTGATTGCCCCTTTCCCCAGTCTGCCCTCCCTCCTGTCACCCCACTCCCTCCATCTCCTTTCCCCCCACTTTCTTGTAGGGCAAGATAGATGTCTATACCCCATTGCCTGTATACCTTATTTCCCAGTTGCATGTAAAAACAACTTTTTTTTGAACATTTGTTTTTAGAACTTTGAGTTTGAAATTCTCTCCCTTCTTCCCTCTCCACCTGCCCTTCTTGAGAAGGCAAGCAATTCAAGATAGGCCACACATGTATTGTTATACAAAACACTTCCATAATAGTCATGTTGTGAAAGACTAACTGTATTTCCCTCCATCCTATCCTGTCCTGCTTTATTCAGTTTTCTCCCTTGATCCCTGTCTGTATTTGCTTTTGACTACCTCCTCCTCCAATCTGCCCTTTCTTCTATCATCCCCCCCTTATCCCCTTCCCCCCTACTTTCCTGTAGGGTAAGATACCTAATTGACTGTGTATGTTATTGCTTCCTTAAGTCAAATTCTATGAGAGCAAGATTCACTCATTGTCTTTTACCTGCCCTCTTCCCTTCCATTATAACTGCTTTTTGTTGCCACTTTTATGTGAGATAATTTACCTTGTTCTATTTCTCCCTTTCTCCTCCTCCCAATATATTCCTCTCTCACCTCTTATTTTTATTTTTTAGATATCATCCTTTCTTTTTCAACTCACTCTGTGCCCTCTGTCTATATAGATATATATGTGTGTGTGTGTGTGTGTGTGTGTGTGTGTATATATATATATATGTATATATATATATTACATGTATGTATATTCCCTTCAACTACCCTAATACTGAGAAAGGTCTCATGAGTTACAAATATCATCTTTCCATGTAGGAATGTAAACAAAACAGTTCAACTTGGTAAGTACCCTGTGATTTCTCTTTCCTGTTTATCTTTTCATATTTCTCTTGATTCTTGTATTTGAAAGTCAGATTTTCCATTCAGCTCTGGTTATTTCATCAAGAATGCTTGAAAGTCCTCTATTTCATTGAAAGTCCATATTTTGCCTTGGAGCATCATACTCAGTTTTGCTGGGTAGGTGATTCTTGGTTTTAATCCTAGCTCATTTGACCTCTGGAATATCATATTCCAAGACCTTCTATCACTTAATGTAGGAGCTGCTAGATCTTGTGTTTTCCTGATTGTGTTTCCACACTACTCAAATTGTTTCTTTCTGGCTGCTTGCAATATTTTCTCCTTGATCTGGGAACTCTGGGATTTGGCTACAATATTCCTAGGGGTTTTCTTTTTGGGATCTTTTTGAGGAGGTGATCTGTGGATTCTTTCAATTTCTATTTTACCCTCTGGTTCTAGAATATCAGGGCAGTTTTCCTTGATAATTTCTTGAAAGATGATGTCTAGGCTCTTTTTATCATCATGGCTTTCAGGTAGTCCAGTAATTTTAAAATCATTTCTCTTGGATCTGTTCTCCAGATCAGTGGTTTTTCCAGTGAGATATTTCACATTGTCTTCCATTTTTTCATTCCTCTGGTTGTGTTTTATAATTTTTGATTTCTCATAAAGTCACTACCTTCCACTTGCTCCAATCTAATTTTTAAGGTGGTATTTTCTTCAGTGGTCTTTTAGACCTCCTTTTCCATTTGGCTAATTCTGCCTTTCAAGGCATTCTTCTTCTCATTGGCTTTTTGGAGCTCTTTTGCCATTTGAGTTAGTCTATTATTTAGGGTGTTATTTTCTTTAGTATTTTTTTGGATCTTCTTTAGCAAGTTGTTGACCTGTTTTTCATGATTTTCATGATTTTCACTCTCATTTCTCTTCCCAATTTTTCCTCTACTTCTCTTACTTGCTTTTCCAAATCCTTTTTGAGCTCTTCCATGGCCTCAGACTAATTCATATTTTTCTCGGAGGCTTTGGATGTAGAATCTTTGACTTTGTCGACTTCTTCTGGCTGTATGTTTTGATCTTCTTGGTCACCAAAAATGATTCTATAATCTGAGTCCTTTTACACTGCTTGCTCATCTTTCCAGCCAATTACTTGACTTTTAACTTTTGGTTCTGGTATGACTGCTTTCAGAGTGGAGAGTGCTGTGTCCCAAGCTTCAGGGGTTTTGCACTGGTGTTTTCAGAGCTACTTCTATTCTGAGATGGTATGATATTCTTCTCCTATCCAGTGCTTTGTTTTGTGAGTGCAGTCACTCCTTTCTGCTGTGTACCAGGAGGACTCCCTCTCCACAGCCACTACAAGCTCTGCCACACTAGTGCTCCTCCTCCCCCAAGACCCGCCAACCAGAACCATGACCCAGATGCAAGCAGAGCAAAGCAAGAAAACCCTGCTTCTGCTCCACCAAAGCACTCCTTGCACTCCCGCTCTGATCAGCTGCTTCATTCTTGCCATGGGGTGGGCCAGGCGGTCTGGAAGCAGCAGCCGCTGGAGCTCTGGAAGCAGCCACCAGAGCTTCCTGCTGCTGCCAGGACACCACCTCTGCCACTCCAGGCCTGGGGCCGGACTGTGCACTTCTCTCAACCCAGATCCAGAAGTTTTCACATTGACCTGCTCAGTTCTCTTTAGCGTTTGTGGGTTGAGAAGTCTGGTAACTGCCACAGCTCAGTGATTCAGGGCCCTGAGGCCTGCTCTGCACGGTCCACTCCTAGCCTAGTCTGTCCTGGCATGGCCCACGCTGGACTGCGCTCTGTTGCGCGCTCTGTTCCCAGCTTGGTGCAGTAGACCCTTCCCTGTGACCATCCAGGCTGTCTTGGGCTAGAGACTTGTTCTCCTCTGTTATTTTGTGGGTTCTGTAGCTCTAGAATTTGTTTAGAGTCATTTTTTACAGGTGTTTGGAGGAGAGGTTAAGCTAGTCTCTGTTTTTAACCAGCTATCTTGGCTCTGCCCACCATCCTTTGTATTTTTAAAAGAATTTGTCAGTTTTTCTTTTGCCTCTATTATTTGGCTTTTAAAATTCTCCTTGAGCTGTTCCAGGAATGCTTTTTGGGTTTGAGACCAGATCATACTCCCTTTCGAGGTTTCAGATGTGGGTATAATGTCGATGCTGTCTTCTTCTGAATTTGTATTTTGATCTTTTGTCCCCATAGTAAGATTCTGTGATCTTTGCTTTTCTGGTTTACTTCTTCATTGTGATTGCCTTTTTTCTGGCTTTCTAAGTGGATCTCTGCTTCTAGGGCACAGAGGGTTCTGTCCTAAGCTTCTTGTGCTGGGAGCTAGGGGCCTGGTTACTGGCTTTGTGTGCTGTGGCCTCTGGTTCTGTCACCTAGAAGCTATATAATGCTGTAGCTCACCTGGCGCTGAACTGGAACTGGCTAGTGTCTGCCAAAATCGAGACCAGGTGATGTCTTTCTGAGTTTCCCTGGGATTACACTGAAGCTCACAGCGTGAGGTGGGGGAGAGGGGTGGTCTGGCCTCTGGAAGTTTGCTTTTCCCTTAGGGCTGTGCTGAAGCATGGGTGGCCTCAGCTGCCATCTGCACTGGTGTCTGTCAATTCCCCTGATGGTGTGAAGGAATGCCTGGGGTCCTGGTGTTGGTGCTTGCCGGCTCTACCCCCTTTGGGCTCAGGATCTCCCATTGGTCTGCTGAGGTGGGGCTTGCTGGGTTGTCTCCCATCCTGCACTGGTCCCCTTCAGCCACAGCAAGAGGGACCCTTCCCATCGATCTCCCTGGCTTCCTGAGCTAAAAGACTGCTGTACCCCGACTGCTGGCTCCTCTATTCTAGTATTTTTCCTGGAGCTATATTCTCTGGGTTTTTCAAAGTCAACAAGTCGGGGATGAGAGCACTTACAGTTTACTCCACCATCTTGGCTCCCAGAATTTCAAGTAGGTGACTTTCAAACATTTAGTCTGCCGGCTGATAGCCCTGGGAATAGCTGCTGCCAGTGCCTCAGGTCCTGTACTTCCCTTTCAACCCAGGTATGACAGACTCAAGTCCTGTTTGGAAATCACGATTGCTGCTGGTTATTTAGTCCGCCAGGGCCCGCTCCCACTCCACTATGGTCAGGTATAGACCCACGTGCTCTGCCTATTTCATTCTTTTCTGAAAAGGATTTCAGAATTTTTTCCTATTGTACACAAAAGGGACTCTTATGTATAATATTAGCCTTTATGTGTTATGTATTATACGTAAAGATCTTATTCAAAACAGGTACAAGACAGAGGACATGTCATGAAGTATTTTGCCAGAAATACTTTTTATTAGAAGATATTCCTTATTTTGTCACCAGATTCCATACCTTTACAATTCTTACAAGAAGACTCCAAGATCTATTTCATCATATTTAAAGAAACTCAAACAAAAATTTGTACATAAGAGGCCTGTTTTGCATGTAATTTGTTTTTAAAATTGATTTATTTTAAATATTCATTTAAAAAATTTTGAGTTCTGAGTTCTTTCACTTCCTCTCACCCATCTCTCCCGCACTGTGAAGGCAAAAATATGATATAAATTAATGCATGTGAAATCATATAAAACATTTCCACATTAGCCATGTTGCAAAAAAAGCTAGAAAAAAAGAAAGTGAAAAAATTATGCTTTAGTCTGCTCAGACTCCAGCAATTCTTGCTTTGGAGGTAGATAGCATTTTTCATCATAAATCCTTCAGAATTGTCCTGGATTATTGTATTTATCAGAACAGCTAAATTATTCACAGTCGATCATCTTATAGTATTGGTATTACTGTGTACAATATTCTCCTGGTTCTGCAAACTTCACATTGCATCCATTCATATAAGTCTTCCTAGGTTTTTCTGAAACCATTCTGCTTGACATTTTTGATAGAATGATAGTATTCCCTCACAATAATGTACCACAACTTCTTCAGCCATTCTCCAATTGATGGGCATTCCCTCAATTTCCTGTTCTTCATCACTATAAACAGAGCTGCTATAAATATTTTTATATGTACAGTTCTTTCTCCTTTTTCTGTAGTCTGTTTGGGATACAGACCTAGTAGTGGTATTGTTTAGTCAAAGGATGTACAATTTTACAGCCCTTTGCATGTAGTTTCAATTCGCTTTCATGTGTGTTTCTTTTATTTATCAGTATTTTATTTTTTTTCCACTTATGTGTAAAAACAATTTTTAACATGGTTTTTTTTAAAGAATTTGAATTTTCCCTTTTCCCCTCATTTCCCCCTTCATTGAGAAGGCAAACAATTCGATATAGGTTATACGTGTGTAGTCATGCCAAGACATATTTTCATATTAGTCATGTTGTCAAAGAAAACAGACCAAAAAAATAAAACGTAAGAAAAATAAAGTATAAAAACATGCTTCTATCTGCATTCAGACTCCATCAGTTCTTTCTGTAGAGGTGGATAGCACTTTTTATCCTAAGTCCTTTGGAATTGTCTTAAATTACTGTATTGCTAAGTCATTCACAGTTCATCATAGTATAATATTGGTGTTACTGTGTACAGTGTTCTCCTGGTTGTGCTTATTTTACTTTGTATCAGTTCATATACATCTTTCTAGGTTTTTCTGAAAGCATATCCTGCTCATCATTTCTTACATATACCACAATAGTATTCTATCATAATCATATTGCTTGTTCAACTTATTTAGCCTTTCCCTAATTGATGGACATTACCTTTATTTCCAATTCTTTGCCACTACAAATAGAGTGGCTATAAATATTTTTGTACATATAGGTCCTTTCCCTTTTTCTTCGATCTCTTTGGGATATAGACCTAGTAGTATTACTAGGTCAAAGGATATGCATAGTTTTATATCCCTTTGGGCATAGTTCCAAATTGTATCTTGTGTCTTTCTTTGAAAAACCTAGTCTTAAGTGCAAATCAGTTATATTAGTTGTTTAAAAAAATCTTTCCTCCAAGAACCATCTTACTGGTGTCTGTTTTTCTTTTTCTCCATCTCCCATTCCCTTTAAAAAAAACCTCTGTTTTGGTCACTTGGAGTTAGAAGTAAGTTCTTTGCAAATATTCAACCATGGGGGCGGAGCCAAGATGGTGGCTGGAAAGCAGGGACCAGCCTGAGCTCCCTGCCGAGCCCCTCCAAAAACCTATAAAAAATGGCTCTGAACCAATTCTAGAACGGCAGAACCCACAGAACAGCAGAGGGAAGCAGGGCTCCAGCCCAGGACAGCCTGGATGGTCTCTGGGTGAGGTCTATCCCGCACGGAGCTGGGAGCTGGGAACGGAGTGGAGCAGAGCCCAGCCTGAGCGACTTGGACCATCCAGACCAGAAGCCGGGCGGAGGGAGCCCTAGCGCCCTGATTCAGTGAGCTGCGGCAGTTACGAGACTTCTCAACCCACAAACACCAAAGACTGCTGAGAAGGTTAGTGGGAAAAGCTGCGGGAGTGGAAGGAGTTCGCTGTTCAGCTTCCAGCCCCGGGGGCAGCGGAGGTGGGGCAGCTAGGCTGCTGCTGCTTCCGGCTCCAGGCCCACCTGGTGGGAGGGATTAAGTGGCGGATCAGAGCAGGGGTGCACAGCCTGCCGAAGATCTGAGCCCAGTTCGGGTTGGGGGTCCTTGGGGAAGGAGCAGTGCTGGTGTGGCAGAGCTGGCACCTCCCCTCCAAACGTGGAACATAGAACTCTGTAGTCTACAAGCAGTCATACCCCACTGAAAAACTCAAAGGTCAAGTTAGTTGGCTGGGATTATGGCCAGGCAGCGAAAACGCACCGAGATTCAGTCTCAGACTCTGCATTCTTTCTTTGCTGACAAAGAAGACCAAAACATACAGACAGAAGAAATTAATAAAGTCAAAGAGCCTACAACAGAAACCTCCAAGAAAAACATGAACTGGTCCCAGGCCATGGAAGAGCTCAAAAGGATTTGGAAAAGCAAGTTAGAGAAGTAGAGGAAAAATTGGGAAGAGAAATGAGAAGGATGTGAGAAAACCATGAAAAACAAGTCAATGACTTGCTAAAGGAGACCCAAAAAAATACTGAAAAATACACTGAAGAAAACAACACCTTAAAAAACAGATTAACTCAAATGGCAAAAGAGCTCCAAAAAGCCAATGAGGTGAAGAATGCCTTGAAAGGCGGAATTAGCCAAATGGAAAAGGAGGTCCAAAAGACCACTGGAGAAAATACTACTTTAAAAATTAGATTGGAGCAAGTGGAAGCTAGTGACTTTATGAGAAATCAGGATATTATAAAACAGAACTAAAGGAATGAAAAAATGGAAGACAATGTGAAATATCTCCTTGGAAAAACCACTGACCTGGAAAATAGATCCAGGCGAGATAATTTAAAAATAATTGGACTACCTGAAAGCCATGATCAAAAAAAGAGCCTAGATATCATCTTTCAAGAAATTATGAAGGAGAACTGCCCTGATATGCTAGAGCCACGGGGCAAAATAGAAATTGAAAGAATCCATCGATCGCCTCCTCAAATAGATCCAAAAAAGAAATCTCCTAGGAATATTGTCGCCAAATTCCAGAGCTCCCAGATCAAGGAGAAAATACTGCAAGCAGCCAGAAAGAAACAATTTGAGTATTGTGGAAACCCAATTAGAATAACCCAGGATCTGGCAGCTTCTACATTAAGAGATCGAAGGGCTTGGAATGCGATATTCCGGAGGTCAATGGAGCTAGGATTAAAACCTCGAATCACCTACCCAGCAAAACTGAGTATCATGCTCCAAGGCCAAATATGGATTTTCAATAAAATAGAGGACTTTCAAGCTTTCTCAGTGAAAAGACCAGAACTGAATAGAAAATTTGACTTTCAAACATAAGAATCAAGAGAAGCATGAAAAGGTAATCAAGAAACAGAAATTGCAAGGAACTTACTAAAGTTGAACTGTTTTGTTTACACTCCTACATGGAAAGATGACATGGATGATTCATGAGACCTCAGTATTAGGGTAGCTGAAGGGAATATGCATATATATATATATGTTTATGTATATATATATATATAAGTGAATGTGTATGTATGTATATATCTATGTGTATATATATGTGTGACACAGGGTGAGTTGAAGATGAAGGGAAGATATCTAAAAGAAATAAAATGAAATTAAGGGATGAGAGAGCATCATACTGAGAGAGGGAGATAGGGAGAGATAGAATGGGGTGGATTATCTCACATAAAGGTGGCAAGAGGAAGCAGTTCTGTGGGAGGAGGGGAGAGGGCAGGTGAGGGGGGAATGAGTGAACCTTGCGCTCATCAGATTTGGCCTGAGCAGGGAATACCATACATACTCAGTTGTGTATCTTACCCCACAGGAAAGAAGAGGGAGGAAGAAAAAAAAATAAAAGGGGGGGATGATGGAGGGGAGGGCAGATGGGGGTGGAGGTAATCAAAAACAAACACTTTCTAAAGGGGACAGGGTCAAGGGAGAAAACTCAATAAAGCGGGATGGGTTGGGAAGGAGCAAAATGTAGTTAGTCTTTCACAACATGAGTATTATGGAAGGGTTATACACAATGTTACACATGTGGCCTAGGTTGAATTGCTCGACTTCTTAGGGAGGGTGGGTGAGAAGGGAAGAGGGGAGAGAATTTGGAACTCAAAGTTTTAAAATCAGATGTTCAAAAACAAAAAAAAGTTTTTGCAATGCAATTAAAAAATCAGATACACAGGCAATGGGGCGTAGAAATTTATCTTGCCCTACAAGAAAGGAAGGGAAAAGGAGATGAGTGGGGAGGGGGGTGATAGAGGGGAGGGCTGACTGGGGAACAGGGCAACCAGAATATACGCCATCTTGGAGTGGGGGGGGAGGGGAGAAATGGGGAGAAAATTTGTAATTCAAACTATTGTGAAAATCAATGCTGAAAACTAAATATGTCAAATAAATAAATTTAAATTAAAAAAAATATTCAACCATTCTATAAATGAATTATCTCTAATAGGTTAGCAAAAAAAAAATATGTGCTCTTCCAGGTTTGTGAAAGAAGTGACATATATACTAAAGGTTAATAGCTATACGGGATGGACTTTGTCCCCCTTTTCTTTATGAGGAGAAAAACTAAGAGGCTGCTGTTACACTCTTCTGCTCTGTCAGCTCTGGGTTACAATGATGCATATAGGACTCTACAAATGTCAGATGGTTGGTTCCTTTAATTCAGCACATACATATTGAGTGCCTGCAGTGGTTATTAATTGTTGTTGAACTTGCGTTCCCTCCCATATGCTGCCTTGGAAGGGACAAGTTTCATCAACATTGTTCCAGAGTAGTTTAGCAATAAAGCCTTGTTTGACTCTAGTGGTAGCTGTTTTTCTGAGTAGGTTGTTTCCTTCATGTCCCAACTGGCTGGTGCTACTTGTAGAGGCTAGTGCTGCTAGGATTGGGAGATGAACAGTGTGGGGCATTTGGACAATTTGCACTATTGACCATTAAAGGTTGTGAGTACTGGAAATAGTGTTGGAAACTAATATATCTTCCTTGTTGAATTGATACTTGACTGGGGATAAACTAACATGTCTTCAGATACAATTTCTATGTATTTCTATTCAGTTAAGAGCACTGAAACTGACTTTAGACAAAATTATAAAAGTTTGGAGCCAAATACTCTTTTTTTAAATTGCTATTCTGTTCCCTATTTAGCCTTATCTCATTTTTCTCTTTCCTCTGTAAGTACCCAAAGCTCTCATGTTTCATCCTGCTGTCTAAAGCTGATCTGAGAAACTTTTAACTTTTAAAGGAAATTTTATTTAAAAAAATGAACAGAAATCTGATTTATCTCCTTTTCATGTCCCTTCACCTTTTAAACAAAACAAAAACAAAATTCTTAGAACAGATTCAGTCAGACAAAACAAATTCCTGCATCCATGCCCCGCCCCCAAATTTATATCTCTTCTGCACACTGTGTCCATCACCTCTTTATCAGAAAGTTTGGGTAGCATGCTGCTTCATCCTTGGACCCCTGGAATCATAGTTGGTCACTGTGTCGAACAAAGTTCTCAAGCCTTTCAAGGTTGTTTGTCTTTACAGTGTTGTTAAAGTATAAATTTTCCTCCTAGTTCTGCTCGTCTTCCTCTGCATCAGTTTATACAGGTCTCCCCACTTTGTGTTTCTTATGGAACAATAGTATTCCATTATGTTCATGTACTTATAATTTATTTTTCTATTCCCCCATTAATGGGTAGTCTCTTAGTTTCCAGTTCCTTGCCACTATACATATACACATAGGTACATGTGTGTATGTGTGTGTATTTTATACATAATCCTTTTCTTCTTGCTTGGGTTTTGCCTAGTAGTAGTATCACTGAGTAAAACAAATGGAATACATAGTTTAGTGACTTTTGAGCATAATTCCAAATTGCTTTCCAGAATGAGTCTACCAACAGTTACAATCAGCAGGCATAAATGTTCCTATTTTCCCAAAGCCCCTCCAACATTTGTCACATTTTTTGTCAACTCTGCCAATCTGATGGATTTGAGGTAGAACCTCAGAATTGCTTTAATTTATATTTCTCTAATTATTACTGTTTTGGAGTATTTTTCAATATGGCTACTAATAGCTCTACTTTTTTTCCTTTGAAAATTGCCTATGTTCTGATAGTTTATTCATACTGCATTATATCTGCCAGGGTTGTTTTAAGTCTTGCTACTGAATGAAAAGCATTGGCCAATATTCAGGTAATTTTAGTCCACATTGAACAGATGGGATGGTATTTTGGTGGGAAAAGAAGGCTTTTTGGGCCCTCTGAAGTTATAATAATAGTCCTTAATATAAACCTGGATTAGTGATATTAAGGTATTTGGATGGGAGAGTGGAGGGAAGGAGAGCTCCTTCTGGAAGTTGTTTTTAGCCACAGCCCGAGGACTTGTGAATCTGTCTTATCTGATCACCACTTTTGGATTTTTGCCTGATCTTAGTCCCTTCACTTTCCTGCTGAGTATGTCTGAGTCTTTTTCCTCTTGGCCACTTTCCTGTACCTAAAATTTTCATTGGTCTCTTACTATCTACTGCCTTCAAGGTGACAGGGATTTAGAGTCCATTCTGACTTTGACCTCTCATCTCCCCTTATGCCACCACTTTCAGTTTGTTCCTAACTTCTTTAGTAAAGTAAGCATTCCTTTGTGAAAGAAGTTGGTAGAAAGTCGAGAGAAGCCTCTGCCACAGGGTTTATCACCACATCTTCTTCTCCCTCTAACATATCTATCATCCAGATTTTGGACCTTGCATCCTGATGGACATGTGAGCAGCCCGGCGTAGTGAATAGAGCCCCTTGAGTCGATAGGGTACAAGAAAACAGAGAGTGTTAGCTCTGTGCTAAACAAAATAGACTTTAGAGGTATGGATATACAGTCATAGAAAGTGATCATTTAAGTGTCATTTAACTGCAGGTAGATATCATACAAATCTTGTTGTTAACAAAGACAGTTTTTTGCAGTGTCTGCTTTCTGCCCATTTTTGTGCTGGCTGCAGTGAATGTATGTGCATAATCATGCCTGTCATGGTGTTATGGGGTAGTAAGTGAGAGAAAGGGTAGGTAAGAGCTGATGACCTAAAATTCTTTTGAGAAGCTCAGCTCAAGAAGGATGGGAAGCTTTTAAGAATGAAATTTTTTGGACACAGAGAGAAACAATTCAGATGAGGAGGAAAAGGGGAAACTATCTAAAAGGAATAATCAATTTTAAGAAGACAAGTTGGTAGAAGACAAGGTACAGACAGGAACAGGTAATGGAAAATGAATATGAAAATATGGATTGATTATATAAGAATAACATAAGGAATACAAAAAATCAAAATGAGCAGAAGCTATTGAGGAAAAGTTAAGGACAGAAAGGGTTGTTTTTTTTAAGCTATGTGGGGGCCAGAAAGAAGGTGTCAAAGAAAGAATAGGACAGATGTTTGTGGTGCCTGAGACAATGGAGACAAAATGAAACTACTCTTATCTTATTTTGCGTCTCCTTTCTCTGCCAGGTAGCTTGATCTTTGAATTGGAAAGGATATGACAAACATGGCTCATAGGGAGTTGGAACCCAAGAGATCTAGGGAGATAGTGAGAAAGTATCTAGCTGCCCTTGATCATTTCAAGTCACCAGACCCTAATGAACTACATCCCAAGGCACTGAAACAACTGAAGGATGCAGTTGTGAGTCACTGTCAGTTATCTTCGAAAGACAGAGAACCAAGCAAAGTGCTGCGTGGAACAGGATATGGACTGATTTTTCAAAGAAGGGAAAAGAGAAAGTAAAATCTTCAAGCTATACTTGTTTTTTGCAGTGTCTGTTAATTATTTTGATTCAAGGTAAAATTCTAGAATGTATTGTTAAAGAGATGGTTAGTGAATGTCTAGAAAGGGAAATGGGAACCAGTTGTTCTTCATTAAGAACAGGTCATACCAGCCCCGTCCCCCACCCAAGTATTAGATTATATCGGGGAGTGTACTAGATATAGTTAGATTTTTCAAAAATTGTTTGACTCTCTCATGTTATCCCTACAGATAGGATGAAGTGATGTGGGATAGATGATTATATAGTTAGGTAGATGCAGAACTAGTTGAATAGCCAGTCAAAGAATAGGCACAAATGGTTTGATTAACTTGGAAGGGGATATCTATTAGATTCCCTTGAAGTCTGTGCTAGTTGTTTTGTTTAAAGTTTTTAATAATTATAAAAGTCATGGTTGACATCATTATCCATTTTGCAAAGCTCCAGGGCATAGCTAAACATTGGATAACAATCTAAAAACATCTCAGCAGGCTAGAATGTTGAAGTTATGTTGAAATTGCATATTGATATACAAAATGAGAAAAACTAATTTGATTTCTTTGGAAACTGAAGTGGCAAATTAAACAATGGAGTATGGGGAAAGAGAAGAATTTTAGCAAGTAATGGAATTTTTTTTAAAAAAAAATGTAATGCTGCTTCTTTGTTCTTCATAATTTTAGAAGTTGTGTATTTCCCATGGAAATTGAAATGAATAGAAACCACTACTTTTAAATTTCATTCTAGAGGAATTGTTATTTACTTTTTTTGCATAAAGAAAAATGGCCCCAAGTTGTGACCATAAGCAGTCTTTGAACCAAGTAAACAATTAATGTGCAATGATGTAGAATTTCAGAGGTTTTGAACTTGTAAACCATTTGTCTAATTAAAGTAATTCTCCCAACAACTCATAAATAAAAAACCAAGACAAAAAAGATTTTTATGGAGATATAAAATGCCTTATGTAAAAGAATACAAAGACACTGGAAAGTTGTGTCGAAGTAGTGATTTTCTTCTTTCTTTTCTTTGTATTTCCAGCATTTAGCACAGTGCCTGGTGCATAGTTATTACTTAATAAATGCTTATTGGCTGATTGTTGACAGAATGAAGAGAGTAGAATGAGAGCGGGCATATAGACCGTGACTATCTAGTTATCTAGCAACAACAGCAGGTACACAGCTGAGGAAGAGATGACATTATTATTTTGTTGAACCTTGCATATCTATGTTTGCCATTTGACAAATTACAGGCAGTTTGGTCATCTGTGGTTTTCTTATATATTGTGTTTGATTTTTTTGTTGTTGTTGATGGGTTCTAAAGAAATGAATAATAAACATTAAAAAGAACAAAAAGCCATTTGATAGTTCTAGTTAGGTCTTTGGGGTTTAGGTCTTGAGGATGTTTATTAACATTGTGCTTAAAGGGAAATTAATATTGTACTTTGAATCTTATTTGAATCTTACTATTAAATAGAGTTAGTGTGCAATGGCAGTTTCTGTTCTTTATCTTATAGAAAGGACTTCTTTCCCCATTCCTAAATACCTAGAATCACTAGAGGGATTAAGAGGTTTAGAATTGATCAGTTGGCATCTTTCCCTCTGTTTTGGTTGCATCTCAATGATTTATTTATTTTGTTGTCTTTCCTTCTGTTTCTGTTGTTTTAAAAATTATTAGTCTGTTGCTTTTTTCATCGAGTTTTAAGTGCAGTCTTTTTTTTTAACACTAAATTAAAATTTCTGGTTAGAAGATACTGGTCCTAACAAACCCTCCGTTGTTAGAAAGGAACAGTGGCATGTTGTTTTTTTAGTGCTGGAAAGATTGGGAAAAAACATTGGTCTGTGAGGCTCTAATTGTATGACCATTATACTATTTGTGTAGTGAAGTCACATGATAACTTATTAAAGTATTTCTTAAAAAGAATCATAGAGCTGCACTAAGCAGAAAAGAAAAATTTACTTATGGGTATTGAATTGAAACCACATCAATTTTCTGTTGACTTTTGGCCAGTGTTTATAGTTTCCAGCTCAAAGTATAGTGTTGCTATTTCAAGACTAACTGATGCAATGTCTTAATATGATGTCTTAAATTATTAGGCTTGGCTTGCCCATAGGGAATGCTTCAGCGAATTTGCCTTAATTACTTAAAATTCATTTTCAGGAAAACAAACCTGGGATAAAGAAAACTAGTACTTAATAGCAGCCTCCCTCCCCCATCCAAAAAACCGAAAACCAAAACAAAGACCACTTGCTTAACCTAAGTTATATGAATAGATATATTTCAATTGTCTACTTAACTTTACATGTATATGTAAAGAAATATCTTAAGTACTATTGATTTGGGAGTGAATATTTAATTTTTTAAGTTAGCATTTTTATTAGAAGAGGCATCAGTTGTGATCAACTTACAAGTTGATCTGATTAAGTTGTATGTGGCCCTGATTGAATGGATAAAATGAATATAGCAGTCTTGATTTTATAGTAATGGTAGATAGTAAACATGAAATGAACTAGCCCTTTATTCCTTCTCCCTTCCTTCATATTTCAGTCCTTTTCCTTGAATAATGACCTTTTGTGTTACATTTCTCTAATAGAATTACAATCCAATTTTATTTATTAGTTATTTATAGGAACAGTTAGGTGGCGCAGTGGATAGAGTGCCAGGCTTGGAGTCAGGAAGACCTGAGTATAAATCCAGCCTCTGACTGTGTGACCTTGGGCAGCTAACTTAAACTCGGTTTGCCTCAGTTTTCTGTAAATGGGAATAACTGTAAAATGGGGATAATAACAGCACCCACCTTCAAGGGTTATTGTTAGGATTAAGTGAGATAATGTTTGTAAAGTGCTTAGCACAATGCCTGATATGTAGTAAGTGCTATATGAATGCTTATTCCCTTTCCATTCCTATCCCTACACTTCCCATTTATATCATTGCTCTGCTAGACTGCAAGCTTCCTGAAGGGAGAGGCTGTGTCCTATCTAAACTTTGTGTATTTCTCAGCCTCTAGCAGTGTTCTAAATATAGTAGGTATGTATTAAGTGTTAAATGAACGAATTTTTTAAAAAATCAAGGTATGTTTGAATCCCAACAGGATATGAAGCTATTTTTCATTATTAATATTTAGTATATATAAACTTCCTATAAGTGTATATAAGCCTTTTTTCAGATATGATGCTTCCAAAAATGTTGAATGGGGATTGCATTTTCCAATTTAATGATGAAAGAATTCTTGGCCAACAGAAAGGTATTTGCCAAATGGAACTTCACAATAAAATTTGATTTGTGCTGCAGGTGCCTTCCCCTTTGAGATTACCCTCAGTCTTTTTTGTATATACCGTATTTCACTGCATAATAGTCATACACTTTTTTTTCAGTCCAAAAATTGGTTTGTAACCTTTTATCGTGTGATGGTCACATGGTATAATTCTACTCATCATGCTGCCACTTAAAAGGTAAACAGCGGCAGTGCATTCACCAGTGGCTTACCTCTTGCTCACCTCAAGCTGCTAGCCTAGAATTCTCAGCTCACTGCATTTTCAATATTCAGTTTTAACATAGACACATGAGTATTCCATCCATCCTAATCTTACAACAAAGACAGTTTAATAATAAATGATTTTTAAGTAATGCTGGCATAATTTTAAAAAAAGCTTCACGTAATGGCTGCGACTCATTTTTTTTTTTTTTGCAAAAAAATTTGGCATAAAAATCTGTAACAGTTATGCAGTGAAATACGGTATCTTATATGTACCTAGTTATTTTTATGTCTGTCTCTTCCATTAAAATGTGATCTTTTTGAGGGCAGAGACCGGTTTTACTTTTCTTTGTATCCCTAGCCTTTAGTATGCCAGGTACTTGTTAAATGCTTGGTAAATGTTTGTTGATCAACTGATTGACATTTGAATATAGCTTCTAGAGTTGACTCTGGAAGGTAGACTCCTTATTTTCATTCTGCATTTGCCATGTAGCCAGTTCCTTCCCTTCAGGGTCATTTATGTTTTCCCTTAGGGATTTTCCTAGTCTATTTCTTAGCATACTATATTTTTCTGTAGTCAGGAAGCACTGAAGTTCTTTAAAAATCTAAATTTATATACTAGAATTAAACCATATATGTGACCCCTCTCAGGAAATCTTCTCTTCCAAATCTGTATATATAATCTGTAATAATCTTAGTCAAATGGTTAAGTGATTTTCCGAGGACTTAAACCACTGCCATTTGGTGTCAGAGACAGAACTCGAACCCAGGTTATTCTGACTCTGAAGCTAGGTCTGTATCTCCTAATTCCATTTTCTGCCTTTAAAACTCACTTCACAATTTCAGCCATGTGAAAAGGAAATGAGTGTTTGGTCTAGTTCTGCATTAGGAGCTTCCCCAGGAGAAAGATTTTTCTGGCTCCAAGTACATCTTTCCCAAACTCTAATGGCATTATCTAGGGATGATGAGTGGAAGATAGCCACTAATAAGTTGAAAAATGTGGGACTTTGTGATTATACACCTTTGGAAAAAGTAGCTTCCTTTACTCCTGTGAGGATCTGCCTTTTGTTATAGTTGTTTTTGAAGGACTAAACATTTTAAAATGGCTGTGTTTCCTCCCAGTATTTAACTTCAAAAGACTTTCCCTTTAACTTGTAGTTTTGAGGTATTAGTAATAAGAGCAAAGAGTTCTCCAGCTTGTTATCTTAGTTTCTTCTCCTGAAGCTTGTAGTAGAAAGCGTTAACATTGGAAAAAAATCAGTAAAATCTGCCCTCTTAACTGGTTGCATGCATTTTTAGGCAGCTACCCAAGAAATTAGCTTTGGAGAGATTGTGTAAGACTTTAGTGTTTTGTTTTCCCAGGAATGGAATAGGAAGAGAGCAGATCTGTACACAGGCCAGATAATTGCTTAAAAATGTCACATTGCAACAGAACTTGAAGGGCAAATTAAATTTGGGCAGAACTTTCTTAAGCAATTACCTAGGGAACATAAAGTGGGTTCATTGTAAAGGGGGCATTTAACTAAAGGTCATATTAAAACTTAATGGAAATTAGTATCTTTCTATATATTTATATATTTGTAGTAAAAACAATACCATGTATTTGTACAGCCCTTCGTGGTTTTTGAAATACGATCATTTCATTTGAACCTCACAACAAATCAGTGAGCTAAACAGGGTGCTGATTATTATCATTTTACATTTTACAAAGCTCGCAGAGGTTATATATGTTGTTCACTTGAAAAAAAGATTTCTAACTTTTTTGGAGTTGTGCTGTTACAGACAATCTTCAACGCCTGACAAAAAACTTATCCAAATATCCAAATGGCTGTTCTCCTAGGGCGGCTCTACTTACTTCCTGCCACCCTAAGAATAGGTAATCCTCAGCGCTTTGCCTTTTACTCTTTTTTCTCAACTACACTTAATCACTTGGCTATTTTATCTGCTTTCATGGATTCATTTGTTATTTCTGTGCAAAAGAGATACGAATTTGTATATGTTGTCATAGTATCTTTTCTGAACTCTAAGCTGATAATGCCAGCTGTTTACTGGATTTCTCTGCTTGGGTTTTCCAAACTCAATATGTCCGAAATGGAACACAGGCTTTCCCCTCCAGGAACCTATAGCCTCAAGGCCACATGTGGCCCTCTAGGCCCTTAAGTGCAGCCTTTTGAATGAATTCAAACTTCACAGAACACATCCCCTTAATAAAAGGATTTGTTCTGTAAAACTTGGACTCTGTCAAAAGGCTGCACCCAAGGACCTAGTCAGCCACATAGGGCCTTGAGGCTGTAGGTTCCCCACCCCTGCAACCATTCTGTCCTTCACATTTCCATGTTTCTGTTGAGGGAAGCACTATCCTTGATTCTTTCTTCAATACCACCCATTTCTGATCAGTTTCCAGGTTCTGTTAATTCTACCTCTACTACTCCTCTAGCATCTTTTTTCTTTCCTACTCTTAGAGCTGCTATTCTAGTCCAGGCACTCTTTACTTCTTAATTGGACTCTTATAATAGCCTCCTAATTCATCTCCTCCCTTTACCAATCCAACCTTTACAGAGCTGCCAAGTTAATAAATTTATGGCACAGGTCTGACCATAATCACTCCATGATTCAAAAGATTTGAGTGGCTCCATATTGCCCATAGGGAAAATTGCTTGGCCATATAAGGCTGTATACAGTTTTGCTTCACCCTGTCTCCAGAGCCATATTTCATGTTACTCTCTTTTATGAATTCTATATTCTTGCCAATCTAGGCTTCTAGCAACCCCTGGAATTTGACATTCTATCTCTGCTTCTGCATAAACCATTCCACATGCTTTCTGTAAAGCTGACCTCAGATGCCCTCCTACCTTTGTAAAGACTTTGCAGATCACACTCCATTTATTAACTTACTTTGGCTTCACATATCTTGTACCCCCAAGGTTCTTAACATTTGAGATTGTTTTGTTTTTGTTTTTGTATACCTAGCTGTAGTGAGTATTCCTAGAAGGTAGTAGATATTTAAAAAATGTATTATGACTGCTATATTAAAAAGATTTGCTTTTAAATGTGACATGTGATTAATGAAATTGAAAGTAAGAAGACTATTGAACTAATAAATAAAACTAGGATCTGGTTTTATGGAAAAAATCAATAGAATAGATAAACCATTGATTAGTTTGATTTAAAAAAAGAAAACTAAATTGCCAGTATCAAAAGTGAAAGGGGCAAATTCACCACTAATAAAGATGAAATTAAAGTAATTATTACGAGTTATTTTGCCCAAGTATATGCCAGTAAGTTAATGATCTAAGTGAAATGGATCAATATTGATACAAAAATATAAATTGCCCAGATTAACAGAAGAGGAAATAGAATGCTTCCTATCCTAGGAAAAGAAATTGAACAAGCCGTAAATGAGCTCCTTAAGAAAAATCCTCAAGACCAGATGGATTCACAAGTGAATTCCACCAAATATTTAAAAAGCAATTAATTCCAATTCTGCATAAATTATTTGGAAAAATAGGCAAAGGACCGCTACGAAGTTCCTTTTACAACATAAATATGGTGCTGATGCCTAAACCAGGAAAAGCAAAACAGAGAAAGGTATAAACCAATTTTCCTAATGAATATTGATGCAAAAATTTAAATACTAGCAAGGAGATTACAGCAATATATCACACAGATCATATACTGTGACCAGGGATTTATACCAGGACTGCAAGGCTAGTTTAGTATAGGAAAACTATCAGCATAATTGACCTTTTCTTTTATTTATTTAATTTATTTAATATTTTTAGTTTTCAGCAATGATTTTCACAAGAGTTTGAATCACAAATTTTCTCCCCATTTCTACCCTCCCCCTCACTCCAAGATGGCATGTATTCTGATTGCCCTGTTTCCCAGTCAGCCCTCCCTTCTGTCACCCCACTCCCCCCTCCATTCCCCTTTTCCTTACTTTCTTGTAGAGCAAGATAAATTTCTATGCCCCATTGCCTGTATATCTTATTTCCTAGTTGCATGCAAAAACTTTTTTTTTGAGCATCTGCTTTTAAAACTTTGAATTCCATATTCTCTTTGAATTCCATATTCTCTCCCCTCTTCCCTCCCCACCCACCATCCCTAAGAAGGCAAGTAATTCAACATAGGCCACATGCACATCATTATGTAAGACCCTTCCACAATACTCATGTTGTGAAAGACTAACTATATTTTGCTCCTTCCTAGCCTATCTCCCTTTATTCAATTTTCTCCCTTGACCCTGTCCTTTTTCAAAAGTGTTTGCTTTTGATTACCTCCTCCCCCATCTGCCTGCCCTTCTATTGCCCCCCCCCCCCCTTTTATCTCCTTCCTTCTCCTTTCCTGTGGGGTAAGATACCCAATTGACTGTGTATGTTATTCCCTCCTCAGGTCAAGTCCCATGAGAGCAAGATTCACTCATTTCCCCTCACTTGCCCCTTCTTCCCTTCCTACAGAACTGCTTTTTCTTGCCACTTTTATGTGAGATAATTTACCCCATTCTATCTCTCACTTTCTCTCTCAATATATTCCTCTTTCATCCATTAATTTGATTTTTTTTTACATATCATCCCTTCATATTCAACTTACCTTGTGCCCTCTGTCTATATGTCTATATATCTATATCTATATCTGTATCTGTATATTCCCTTCAGCTACCCTAATACTGAGGTCTCATGAATTATACACATCATCTTTCCATGTAGGAATGTAAACAAAACAGTTCCAATTTAGTAAGTCCCTTATGATTTCTCTTTCTTGTTTACCTTTTCATGCTTCTCTTGATTTCTTGTGTTTGAAAGTCAAATTTTCTATTCAGCTCTGGTCTTTTCACTGAGAAAGCTTGAAAGTCCTCTATTTTATTGAAAGTCTGTATTTTGCCTTGGAGCATGATACTCAGTTTTGCTGGGTAGGTGATTCTTGGTTTTAATCCTAGCTCCATTGACCTCCGGAATATTGTATTCCAAGCCCTTCGATCTCTTAATGTAGAAGATGCCAGATCTGGGGTTATTCTGATTGTGTTTCCACAATACTCAGATTGTTTCTTTCTGGCTGCTTGCAGTATTTTCTC
This sequence comes from Trichosurus vulpecula, assembly GCF_011100635.1. Taxonomy (NCBI): domain Eukaryota; kingdom Metazoa; phylum Chordata; class Mammalia; order Diprotodontia; family Phalangeridae; genus Trichosurus; species Trichosurus vulpecula. Next base: position 337,262,178 of record NC_050576.1, on the reverse strand, counting down.
CTTGATCTGGGAGCTCTGGAATTTGGCAACAATATTCCTAGGAGATTTCTTTTTGGGATCTTTTTGAGGAGGTGATTGGTGGATTCTTTCAATTTCTATTTTACCCTCTGGTTTTAGAATATCAGGGCAGTTCTCCTTGATAATTTCTTGAAAGATGATGTCTAGACTCTTTTTTGATGATGGTATTCAGGTAGTCCAATAATTTTTAAATTATCTCTCCTGCATCTGTTTTCCAGGTCAGTGGTTTTTCCAGTGAGATATTTCACATTGTCTTCCATTTTTTCATTCCTTTGTTTCTGTTCTATAATATCTTGATTTCTCATCAAGTCACTAGCTTCCACTTGCTCCAATCTAATTTTTAAGGTAGTATTTTCTTCTGTGGTGTTTTGGACCTCCTTTTCCATTTGGGTAATTCTGCCTTTCAAGGCATTCTTCTCATCATTGGTTTTTTGGAGCTTTTTTGCCATTTGAGTTAGTCTATCTTTTAAGGTGTTATTTTCTTCATTTTTTGGGCCTCCTTTAGCCAGTCATTGACTTGTCTTTCATGGTTTTCTTGCATCCTTCTCATTTCTCTTCCCAATTTTTCCTCTACTTCTCTAACTTGCTTTTCCAAATCACTTTTGAGCTCTTCCATGGCCTGAGACCAGTTCATGTTTTTCTTGGAGGCTTTTGATATAGGCTCTTTGACTTTGTTGACTTCTTCTGGCTGTATGTTTTGGTCTTCTTTGTCACCAAAGAAAGATTCTAAAGTCTGAGTCTGAATCTGAGTCTGAATCTGAGTCTGTTTTCGCTGCCTCTCCATGTTCCCAGCCAACTTACTTGACCCTTGAGATGTTCGTGGGGGTATGACTGCTTGTAGAGTGTAGAGTACTTTGTCCCAAGATCGAGGGGCTGTGCTGTTGTTTTCAGAATTATTTCTACACAGCAAGGTCTGCCATACCAGTGCTGCTCCTCCCCCAAGAACCACCAACCCAGACTGGACTCAGATCTAAGCTGGCTCTGCACTCCTGCTCAGATCTACCACTTAACTCCTCCCTCCAGATGGGCCTGGGGCCAGAAGCAACTGCAGCTGTAGCTCTGTAAGCAGCCTCAGAGCCGCATCCCCTGTGCTGCACCCCCCCCACCCCCCGTTAGTGGCCAAACCACGAACTCCTTTCACTCTGTCTCAGAAGCTTTTCCCACTAACCTTCTCTGTTGTCTTTGGTATTTGTGGGTTGATAAGTCTGGTAACTGGCACCGCTCATTGATTTAGGGTGCTAAGGCCTGCTCCCCCCAGCTCCTGGTCTGATTGGTCCAGCCGCGGCTCACGCTGGGCTCTGCTCTACTCTGCTCCCAGTTCTGTGCGATAGACCTTACCCCGTGACCATCCAGGCTGTCCTGGGCTGGAGCCCTGCTTCCCTCTGCTATTTCGTGGGTTCTGCAGTTCTAGAATTTGTTCAGAGCCATTTTTATAGGTGTTTGGGGGAACCTGGGTGGGGAGCTCACACAAGTCCCTGCTTTCCAGCTATAATTGATTTTTTCAATAACAAAAACCCCCAAAATCGTATGATTATTTTAATAGATGCAGAAAAAGCTTTTGACAAAATATACTGCTTAGTCCTATTAAAAATACTTGAAAGCATAGGAATAAATGAAGTTTTCCTTAAAGTGACAAATAGTATCTAAGCAAGCATTATCTGTAATGAGGATAAGTTGGAACCACCTTCTCAATAAAATGGGGGTGAAGCAAGAATGCCCATCATCTCCACTATTATTTAGTATTATACTGGAAGTGCTAGTTATAGCAATGAAGAAAAAGAAATGGAAGGAATTAGACTAGATAATAAGGAAACAAAACAATCACTATTGATTAGAGAAATACAAATTAAAAGAACTCTGAGGTACCACCTTATACCTATCAGATTGGCTAATATAACAGAAAAGGAAAATGACAAATGTTGGAGGAGATGTGGGAAAATTGAGACACTAAATGTACTATTGCTGGTGTTGTGGACCTATCTAACCATTTTGGAGAGCAATTTGGAACTGTGCCTAAAGGGCTATTAAACTGCATCACCTTTGATCCAGCAAGACCACTACTAGATCTATATCCCATAGAGATCAAATAAAGGAAAAAGGACCTACTTGTACAAAAATATAGCAGCTCTTTTTGTGGTGGCCAAGAATTGGAAATTGAGGGGATGCCATCAATTAGGGAATGGCTAAACAAGTTGTGGTATATGATTGTCATGGAATAGTACTGTGATATAAGAAATGAGAAGCAGGAGTATTTCAGAAAAACCTGGAAAGACTTACCTAAACTCATGCAAAGTGAAGAGAGCAGAACCAGGACAACATTGTACACAGTAACAGCAATATTGTACTATGAAGGACTGTGAAGGACTTAAGCTATGCTTAGCAATACAGTGACCCATGACATTCCCAAAGGACTCATGAGAAACATGATATCTGCCTCCAGAGAAAGAACTGATATCTGAATACAAACTGAAGCTTCCTTCCTTCCTTCCCTCCTTCCTTCCTTCCCTCCCTTCCTCCTTTCTTTCTTCCTTCCATCCATCCATCTCTTCTCTTTCTTTCACAAAATGACTAATATGGAGGTGTTTTACATGAATGCACATGTATAACCTATATAAGATTGCTTACTATCTCAGGAAGCAGGGAGGGGAGGAATAGAATTTTGAACTCAAAACTTAAAACCAAAATATTAAAAATTGTTTTAACATATAATTGGGGAAAAATAAAATATTAAAAATGGGCATAATTAAAAACAAAAATGGTAAGGACTTAGCAGGAGTAGAAGAGATTAAGAAGTGGCAAGAATATACAGAATAAGTGTACAAGAAAGAGCTTAACATCACTGATAATCATGATGGTGTGGTTACTATCTAGAGCCAGACATTCCAGAGAATAAAAGACAAGTGACATTAGGAAGCATTGCTAACAGTAAGGCTAGCGGAGGTGATATAATCCCAGCTGAGCTATTTAAAATCTTAAAAGATGATGCTGTTAAAGTATTGCACCCAATATGCCAGCAAATTTGGAAAACTCATCAGTGGTCACTGTATTGGAAAAGGTCGGTTTACATCCCAGTCATAAAGAAGAGCAGTGCCAAATGTTCAACTTTCCAAACATTTGCTCTCATTTCACATGCCAGCAAAGTTATACTTAAGATTCTGCAACTTAGGTTTCAGCAGTCTGTGAACTGAAGTACAGGATGGTTTTTGAAGAAGCAGAGGAACTAGAGACCAAATTGCCAAAATTCACTGGATTATGGAGAAAGTAAGGGAGTTACAGAAAAACATCTCCCTCTGCTTCACTGACTACACTAAAGCCATTGTCATGTGGGTCACAACAAACTGTGGCAAGTCTCTAAAGAGATGGGAGTGCCAGATCATCTTCCTTGTCTCCTGAAGAACCTGTGGGCTGGCCAAGAAGCAACAGTTAGAATAGAACGTGGAGCAACTAATTGGTTTAAAATTGGGAAAGGAGTATAACAAAGCTGTATGTTGCTACCTTATTTATGTAACTTATATGCAGAGGACATCGTGTGAAATGGCAGTGAGGATGAATCAAAAGCTGGCATTAAGGTTGCTGGGAGAAATATCAACAATCTCATATATGCAGATGATACCACTCTGATGGCAGAAAGTAAGGAAGAATTAAGAAGCATCTTGATGAGTGTGAAAGCTATGTTGAAGCTTAACATAAAAAAAACCCTAATTGGCAACTGAGATCTTGGTCCCATCACTTCCTGGCAAATAGAGGGAGGAGAAATGGAAGCATTGTCAGCTTTTATATTCTTGGGCTCAGAGATCACTGCAGACGGCACCTTGCAGCCATGAAATTAAAGGACTCTTGCTTCTTGGAAGAAAAGTTATGGCAAATTTGGACATTGTACTAAAAATCAGAAACATCACCTTGTTGACAAGTCTGTATTGTCAAAGCTATTGCTTTTCTAATAGCAATATATGGCTGTGAGAGTTGTACTATAAAGAAAGCTAAGTGCCGTAGAATCAATGCTTTTGAATTGTGGTGAATTGTAGAAGAGTTTTTGAGAGTCTTTTGGGCAGCAAGGAGATCAGATCAGTCAGTACTTAAAGAAATTAATTCAGGCTGTTCGCTGGAAGGTCAAATATTGAGATAGAAGCTTAAATAGTTTGGTCACATAATGACAGTACAGCAATCATTGGAAAAGACCCTAATGTTGGGAAAGATTGAAGACAAAAGGAAAAGGAAATGGTAGAGGATGAGATGGATAGATAGTGTCATGGAATCAATGAACATGAGCTTGGACAGACTTTTGGGAGATGGTAGAGGATAGAGGAGCCTGACATACTATGGTCCATGGGGTTATGAAGATTTGGATATGACTGACTAACTGAACGGCAACAATGAAAATTTATTTCTCTATCATCTCCTACCGTGGGAAAAAAAGAAAAATGAGATTCTTGTAATAAATATGCTGATTCAAGCAAAACAAATTCCTACATTGATCATGTTCAAAACTGTGTCTCATTCTGCAAATTTAGTCCACCACCTATTTGTCAGGAGGTGGGTAGCATTCTGCATCATTAGCCCTCTGGAATCATTGCTTAATCATTGCATTGATCAGAGTTCTTAATTCTTTCAAAATTGTTTGTTATTATATTGCTATTTTATAAATTGCTCCCCTGATTCTGCTTGTTTTTCTCTGCATCAGTTCATAGAAATCTTACAAAGTTTCTCTGAAACCATCTCTTTTTTCATTTCTCAGAGCACAATAAAATTCCACTATTCTCATATGCCATACCTTTTCCCAGTTGATGGGCATCCCTTTAGTTTCCAGTTTTTTTGCTGCCACAAGAAGACCTTTTATAAATATTTTTGTACATACAGGTTCCTCCTTCTTTGATCTCTCTGAGTGATAGACTTAGTTGGGTTAGAGGGTATGCATGGTTTAGTGACTTTTTGAGCAGTTTAGGGTGAGAAGGGACAGTACCTCTGATCTTGTCTTGGTCTCAGCCTGGGTTTCTGACTACAGTCTGCTCTCTGGTTAAAGTAACTGCCTGCTAGTTTAACCTTTGGGGACTGAGTTAGAGTTCCTGGGGATTGATTGCAGTGCTTAACCTAGTCCTGGGCTGAGCTGGGTTAGGGTGGGGGCGTTGATTGCTGACCTAACACTGCTCCACAGTTGCTGCCCTTATAGCTTGCATGTGGTCCAAATTCATGATCTTGGACTGGAAAAAGGGCCCACTGTTGTTTCTCCTTAGATTTTCTAGTTACTGCTTTGTCTTGTGCTCTTCTTAGATCTTTGTTGGAATAGTGGTGGGTGGAATTGGGCTATACTGCTTCCTCCTACTCTGTTGGCTTTGTTAGTGCTCTAGATAAATTTATTTTTCAAATGAGATCTGTTGAGTGAAATGAAAATCTTTTCTCTTTTTATATATTTCCTGGCATAGGTAAGGATAAACTGTATAGTATAGTTAGAAATCTGATACTCCCATCCCCACCCCTAAAGAAGAATAAATTTGTGAGTACTCTTTTATTCATTATTTTCCCTACAAAAAAATCCACAGATATCAAAAACAGTTATCTCCAGTCTCCTTGCAATTTAGAAGTTAATTGTTTAGGAGTTCTGACAATGCAAATAAGGAAAAAGGAAGACTTTAATATGCTATATATAGACCAGACCAGGGGTACGGAACCTGCAACCACCACTGGACCAGACCCATATGTGTAACTCTTAACAAGATAAATGATTTGTCTTCACTGACTATATTTGTGTGCCCTTTATACCTACTAAAATTTAAAGGATTTAGTGATGTTCATATTTTACATAGCTGTGACTTTTTTAAAAAGTCTTTTTTTTCTTTGTAAATATCCATTGTGCAATTAACAAGAAGGTCCTTGAATTAATAAGTGGAAGTTAACAAAAAGTGATCTTTATGACATCTCTGCTTTGCTTTAGCAGTTTATCTAGAATGTGGACTATGACCTTTCCTCTACAATGTGTGTTTCCAGTATAGTGACTTGACTTTTAACTTCTAAGTTGCATCACTGTGAAAAAAGACAGGTGCTTATTTTCTCTTGAGAGTATAAATAACTTTCATGCAGACTGCACTAAGACTTTAGTTGTTGAAGCATGTTATGATCTGTTTTCTTTACTAAGACTATCACTGGTGGAGTGTATTTACACTTGCAACCTCCAGTCTTCATTGGTTACTTGTTACTTAGGTCATAAATACAAAATGATGCTAAATTTTACACAAGTCCTTTTAAACCTCAGCCATAGTTACCTCAGAGGCTGTTTCTCTTCTTGTTCACCTTGTCTTTTAAGATACATACAGGGATAAAAGCTTTAAATTTGGGAAATAAATGGGGGAATTCATTTTGTCCTTCATGACTCAGCAAAGAATCCTCTGGATCATTGCAAATTTTTCCTAAGGAGCTCAGTGCTATGTGCCAGAAAGACCAAAAAATAGCCCACCATAAAGAAGAGTATTGGGGATTAACAAAAGATATCACAGATAAGACTTTTTTCTTTAATAAGTATTTATTATAGTTGGATTCTACTGAAGATGCTGGCAGAAATTAAGCAACCTTATTTCATCCAGTTTAATCCCATGTAGAAAAGGAAGAGAAAAATTGTGCCAAATAAACATAGCTATACATTTGTTCTTAGACTCTTAACGTTTCTCTTATTCTGTTGTGTTATTAATATCAAGGCCTTTTTAAATTAAGCAAAGTCTAACCAAAAATGTTCGAACTCAAAGCAAATACTGCAGTTGCCTTGAATTTTTACTGGAGCCCCTATAGCTTATACAATAAAACAACAAAATATTGATTACAAAGAAAATTTTAAAACCTTAGCAAAGAGAATCTTTGGAACGAAGATAAAATCCTGTTTCTTAAATGAGAACTAAAATAAAGCTTTTATCACCTATAAATCACCTCTAAGCCCCTTAAAAATGATTTATCAGAATATTTTCCATGTACTTCTAGATGCCTACTTCAGATGTTAAGCCAGTAAGATAGATTTTTTAATAAAGTTAATAGTCTTTCTTTTAACTATTATGAGTCAGAGCAATTCAGTAGCAACCTTTAGTTTGACAGAATTAGTAGGACTTATTCCAGCTTCAGAAGTCTTTTTTTAATATCAAAAAGTGTGTGTGTGTGTGTGTGTGTGTGTGTGTGTATGTGTACATGTATGTGGAGGTGGGGCAGGCCTCTGATTTCTTCATTTGGAAAGTTCTCTCCATTGATACAGACCAGCAAACTATCTCTGTAACAGTCTTTAGAAGTTGCCTTTGAACACACAACTCATATATATTAGAGGCAGGCCTTGAATCTATGAACATAGACTAAAATATCTAACACATAGCATTTACTATGTATCACGTACTGTGCTAAGCACTTTACATATATCTTATTTGATCCTCACAACAACCCTGTGTAGCGGGTGCTATTACTATCCTCATTTTACAGATGAGGAAACTGAGGCAGAGGTTAAGTGACTTGCCCAGGATTGTACAATTAGTAAGTATCTGAGACCAAATTGGACATAGCAATTAATAACGTAGAATTTGCTAAAATTAACTGAATTTTCTTACTGTGTGTTAAAATTCATTAATTTTCTTACTGAGTGTGATTTTTGCATTAGATTTTTCTCAAGATTAAGGTCTGGCTCATAGTTCTTTTGAATGCATTCATATTTTGCCACATGTTCAGGAAAATTGTGATAGAGTTGAAATTTATTTTAAATGTTCATCATTTCCCACTCTCAGCATCTCATATAAAGAAACTACTCCAGATAGGATGGAGACCAGTTCTTGAAGCCATGCCCCATATCTAGCCCTGCTTAAGGTTTTTCATTACTAAATTTCTACTGTAGGCCTTACCCTAGAGTTGTTGAGTTTGGCAGTCTCTATCTTCTACTGCTACCAGCCTCTCGGACAACCAAAAGATGTCTGAAACTTTGGGGAACTGTATGAACCAAATTCCATATTCTTCTCTTTGAGTTTTTCTTTGTTCCCTAATAGCAGAAAACAGCTTGATCTTCTTTTACTGTGTCTTTTTTTCCTATCAAGAGTTATTTTATGTGTGTATGGCAAAGTTTAACTCACATCACTGGCTCTGGAAGTCTCCTCTCTATAGAGATCTCATGCAGAATCCCTTGCTGTTTGTTCAAACAAAACATTTTCTTATATCCCTATATATAGTATTATTGATCTGGGCTTGTAAGGGACTTCAGAAATTTTATAGATGAGGTAGTGGAGGTCCCGAGAGGTTAAGTGATTTGCCTAAGGTCTTACAGATAGTGAGTGGTAGAGCTAGGATTCAAACACAGGTCCTGAAACAAAAAGTTCATTTGTTTTTTCTTCTCTACTGCCTTTTCTCCTATATTCCCTTTGGTGTATTTTCATGCTTTTTCTGCTTGCTGGTTGTCCATTGCATTATCCTCTGGTGATAGTGATTATATATACACCAGTTTTCTTAAATAGTCCTGATTTTAAGAAATCAGTCATGCTGTCTAGGGGATTACATCCTATCTAGGGAGATAGGCACATAAAATCTATACAAAATAAATGCTAGGATACTTCTCAGGGAAGGAACTAATAGGTTGAGGAAAGGCTTTACTTGGAAGTGGTATCTGATCTGAGCCCTGAAGGAAATTTGGGAATTAATGATGCAGAGGTGAGAAGTGAGTATATTCCAGGTATGGGGCCAGTCCAGAGACAGGAGATGAAGTGTGTAGGAGAGGGATAGCAAGAAATCTAGTTTTTTTGGACCATAGAGCATATGGAGATTAGTGCAGTAAAGATAAGTTGGAACCAGGTTGTTGAAGGCTTTAAATGAGGAGTGGAATTAGATTTTGATCGTAGTAGTAATTAGGGAACTGCTGGAATTGAGTATGGGAATTGCCATGGACAGATGTACTGTTTAGGAAAATTATTTTGGTAGCTGTGTGGAGGATGGATGGAAGAGGGGAGGGACTTGAAGCAGGGAGAGCAATTAGAAAGTTGTAGGAATACTTCAGGTGAGAGATGATGAGTGCTTGGACTAGGATGGTCACTGTGGGGGTAGAGAGGAGACAAATGTGAAGGATATTTGTGGAGGTTGGATCAACAAGACTTGGTAACTGATTAGATATGTGGAGTGAGACAGAGGGAAGAGTCAGGGATGATGAATGTCAAGATCATGAGCTTGGATAACTACAGTGATGTTAGTGCTCTTGATAAAGGAAGTATGGAAGGGTTGCATAATCTAGGCCATTTTCTTCTCTACTGCCTTTCCTCCCATATTCCCTTTGGTGTATTTTCATACTTTTTCTGCTTGCTGGTTGTCATTTTGTAGATGAAGAATCTAAGTTCTAGAGAAACTGATTAATCCAAAATTTCACAGCTTTTATGTCATAATATTTTCATTTTAACAAAGGACCTCAATGACTTAACCCAAAGAAGTGAGCAGTAGTGGGACTTTCAAAGTAAAGTCAAGAATCATTTGTTATTAAGTGCTTACTCTGTGCCAGGAGCTGTATGTATTAAGTACTAGAAATAGAAATACAAGCAGAAAGAAAGTCTCTGCCATCTGGGAGCTTACATTCTAATCAGGGAAGACAACACATGAAAGGAAGCTAAAAAGGGGCGTGAAGGAGTGATGAGAGAAGGTGCCTGAGTAGGGACATAAAAGACCAAAGTCAGGAGTGGAGTCTGTAGAGGCATGAGGACATCCCTGTGATGGGTATTTTCCTTAAAATGGAGGGTCTGAGATGAACCAGTCAATTAGAGGAAGTTGCCCAGAGGCAAGAGTTCGTTAGTGTGAATAGTCCAGGGATAGTGTGAACTAGGATAAGGAGGCTTCTGTGGCTTGGTTGAGAAAATCTGAAGAGTGAAGTCTAGAGAGGATGAAGCCATGGCTGGCTTGGGTGTTCTCCTTACAAAAGAAATTTTGAGGGGGCATTGCGGCTTTCTAATTCTTTGTTTGTGATATCTAGTGACCTTCAGAATTAAACACAATTTGTACATTTAAAAAATAGTTAAGAAAAAGTCTGTAGCCTTGATGATTTAATTTATCTTGAACTTTTGAAATGCTAACATTTATGGGTTGGCCTTTTGACTGTCTTGCTTAGTGGCAGCTTATTAACACCACCTAGTGTGGAGGCGATAAATATTAAGTTGGTTGTGTGGATTAAATCAGCTTGTTAAAAGAGCAAAGAAGCATGCAGGCATACATATAACCTTCACAGTTGGATGCTTTTACATGGTGCAGCTGTTTGAAAGCTGTAAGTGAACAAATCTGATTATGGATGAAAAAGTTATCTGGCAGATGTTACAGCTTGTCAAGAGTGACCTTTTAAAAATAATTACAGTATGAAGATAAAGAATATACAGAGACTATTTTAAAATATATTTCTAATAAAAATGAGAATAACCTTTGAGTGAAAATTATCTAACCATTTTAAATCTGTGCAAAGATACACATTAGAATCTTGTGCTATAGTTGAGATTTTATTCATATTATTAAATTTTTATTTGATAGTTTGCTATAACAAAGCCCATCTTTTTTCAAACTGTTACTCCCATTTTTTTTGCTATTTATTTATAAATCATAGGATTGCACTATTTTGGAAGAATCAAACTGCAGGTGACCCAAAGGGGCAGAAGAAAGGCTAGAAATGGCATAATGGGTTTATGTCCTTAGAAGTTGAACCATACCATCTATAAAGATCTACGTGATAAAAGGGGCGTAAAGAGATCATCAAGATGCCTACAAAGGATGGAGGCTGATTATATAGGGTTAGTAAGAGATAATAGACGGACAGAATAATGCTACACCAATATCAACAGAGTATTAAAGAGGAAGGCTTCTCTGGTGCACTGAGTAGACAGTTTTTGGAGAATTTAGAGAAAGACTGAACAAGAACACAGGATGAGAGAATGTGGAGGAAATGCAGCCTGTACTAGTGGAGGTGTTAAACACAATGCTGATAGCAAAGATCTACCAAATCACTAAATAAGTATTAGCTGTTAACTCAGTTGCTTCTCAAGTATATATAGGTACAGTAATTTCTTAATATGTGTGATTGTTGACATAACTCCTTATGTATGTGGGCCTTTCTCAGGGGTGATTTCCTGCCTTTTATATTTCATTAGATGTACGCCCTCCCATGTGGGAGAAGAATGGCGGGGGGAGCTACCTTCTCCTAAGTGTAGTTCTTCTTCTACCCAATTCTTTGCCTGCATAGTGGGGAAAAACTAGTAGCCTTTTAGCAATGTTCACACTGGTCCATAGCCACTGGCAGTAGGGGCTAGATGTTCAGGTTATTGGCTAACTTCCTGTGTTTCTGAAGGTTAGAATGAGTGGATATCAGAAGAGAAAATTTCTGTTACTTCTGATTCTTGGACATGTTCTCTTCTGGAATTCAGTACCTCTAATTGCAAAATTTTCTTTAAGAATATTTTAGGTATCATTATGCAGCTTTAAAACCCCAAAGTAGGCTAGGAAAATTGACTCATTTAATAATATTTTATAAAAATGAGAGTGAGCTTATAAAGGGAAATTTGAAAAAGCTGAAATTTTTATATCGCTAAACTAAGTTCTATATAGTTACTGGTAGGACATCATCTTTTGAATTATACTTAGAATAACTATTTTTAAAAATTAAACTTTTTTTTCAGTTAACATGCATCTATTTCCTCTCCCTCCTGCTTCCTTCCTTTGCCTCCACTGTGGAGAGGGGAGAGAAGAAAAAAAAACCTGTCACCAGTATGCATCGTCAAGGAAAACTGTTTTTGAGGTATCCATGAATTATCATGAAAATGTTGAATACCTTTTAGAAAGTGTTTCTTTCTCCCCCCTTAATCCATACCCTTTTTAGGGATACAGTATGATGTAGTGGAAGGAGCAATGAATTTGGAATCAGAGATACTGGCATCAAATACTACTTTGCTTACTTTCTGTGTTGGCCATGGACAGGTCACTTAATATCAGTTTCCTCATCTGTTAAAACGAGGTGGTCAGATTAAATAATTTATAAGATACCTTCCAATGCTAACTCTGTGATCATGTTCTTATGACTATTGGATTTTGGTTGATAAATTTTGTAACCTCATGATGATCTTCAAATGGAAAAGCTACCATTTAAAATGTCTCTTGATAGAACATAACTCAGAATTAAGGCAGTCTAATAATTCCAAGGAAGATGTTTCAAATCTTTGTTCAACATGAATACACAACGCTTAGATTCATAAACATGCTAAGTAGTAACATTTGAAATCTAGTACTTATTGAATGATTTTGTTATGCTGACATAAATTTAGGCATAATTATGGTTTAATTGCTTTCCCCTTTCCTTACAGATCTCTTCCTTAAAATGAATTATAGAATGCAGCAGTGATAAAAATTATCAATTTACAAGTATCATTCCTTGCTCTACAGGTAGCTTGCCGGTGCTATGGAAGGAGGTCATTATAATGGGAGGGGGAGAGGAGAGAAGAAATAATAATTGTCTTCTCTGGATGTGGAGTGGATTAACTAATGAATCAAAGCACTTACCAAATACAAAGTGTCTATAAATCCTTAAAATAATGATAACCAGGTTTCTTTTCTTTGTGCACCCTGAGGATCTCTCTATAAGGGTTTTTTTTTCTTTTTTGACTTCTCAAGAAATTTTGAATGCAGAGAGAGATAAAGAAATCTTTTCCAGTGCGTATTGTAATTATTCTATAAATATTCTCTCACATTAGAATATTTAAGATTTCTTCTGTTCTTGAGAAACAGAAGCTCTTGTGACATTTTTGTATATAGCTCATGCTTTATGGGCTTTTGGTGGGGGGCAGCTTTGGATAGAGTTCTGGGTTTGAGTCAAGAAGACTCATCTTCCTGAGTTCAAATTTGGCCTCAGATGGTTATTAGCTGTGTGACCCAGAGCAAATAACTTAACCGTGTTTGCTTCAGTTTTCTCCTCTGTAAAATGACCTGGAGAAGGAAATGGCAAACCACTGTAGTATATTTGCCAAGAAAATTGTAAATGGGTCACAAAGAATCAAACACAACTGAAACGTTTTAACAACAAACAACAACAACAACAACATGCTTTATAGGATACTGTGGACAGCTGGTTAAAGATGACACCAACAATTTCTGTATGAGAAATCTTAAGAAATTTTCCGTTATGTCTGTTTGTCTTTGCCTTGGCTATTTCATGAATTTGGTAATTCTTAAGATTTTAATAGGTGGCTTAAGTGGGAAATAGTCGTTTCAGCAAACATTATCTAGTACATGCTATGTGCCATGCTCTAGTTACTGGACTAGAAAGACAAAAACAAAATCCAGTTTATTTTTTTTTCTTACAGGGAATGGGGACATAAATGAAAAGTGATAATACTAATGATAATAATAACAATAAGCAATTTATATAGTAACTTTGTTTGCAAAGTGCTTTACAAATATTATCTTATTTTATCCTATAAGGTTGGTGCTATTCTTATCTCCTTTTTATAGAAAAGAAAAAACAGGCATACAACTAAGTAACTTGCCCAGAGTCACTTGGCTACTGAGTATGTGAGGCAGAATTTAAAACTAGTCCTTTCTGACTCAGGTCCAACACTTCGGCACTGTGCCGCCAACTGTCTTAGTAACACAAGTATTTTAAATTCAAATTTTAGTGTTCTTTGGTCCCTAAACCCCTGTGGCTGGAGGGAGTATGAAGGGGGAATGGTGGTCAGTGGTTTATTTGTTGGATAGAGTGGTCATTCTTACTAAAAAGCTCGTGGTTAATTATGTGAATTCAGAAATCCTCCCTTTCTTCTTCCGTCTACTCACCCTACACCCTTAGCAAGGATCCTTCCTTCCTCCAATCTCTCATATTGCTATTAGATCTCCTTTTTATACAAATTTGAACTTCATTTGAGTGTGTGGGTGTGTGGTGTCTTACTTAGCACTTAAAGATAGTAGGTGTTGAATAATCTAGTTAGCCTTAGTATGGTAGTGCTTTTAAGATGTGCAGAATGCTTATATAATTTGTTATCTCATTTGACCCTCACTACAACCCTCTGACATGGGTTTAAGAGGATACATGTTTGTTCAGTTAATTGTAGTAGAGATAATGTAATCTGCCTCTATCTAGATGACCTACAGAATCAGGGTGTTTAGCTGTTATTTCTTCCAGGACCCTGATGCTGGTATAATTTCTTTTCTCTTCCTGAATGTTCTTGCTTCCCATTAGACCTCCGTAGTTAGTATCAACATCCACGATTGCTTACATTTTAGTAAAGAAAACATTTTAAAATAGTTTTTGATCACTTAGAAAAGTGACCTTGGGGGGGGCGGAGCCAAGATGGCAGCTGGTAAGCAGGGACTAGTGTGAGCTCCATACCGAGTCCCTCCAAAAACCTATAAAAAATGGCTCTGAACCAATTCTAGAACGGCAGAACCCACTGAACAGCAGAGGGAAGCAGGGCTCCAGCCCAGGGACAGCCCGGATGGTCTCTGGGTGAGGTCGTGAGGTCTATCCCACATGGAGCTGGGAGCTGGGAACGGAGTGGAGGAGAGCCCAGCCTGAGTGGCGTGGAACAACCAAACTTGAAGTCGGGCGGAGGGGGCCCTAGCGCCCTGAATATGTGAGCTGTGGCAGTTACCAGACTCCTCAACCCACAAACACCAAAGATGCTGAGAAGGTTAGTGGGAAAGCTTCAGGAGTGGAAGGAGTTCGATGTTCGGCTTCCAGCCCCGGGGGCAGTGGAGGTGGGGCCAGCTACAGCTGCTGCTGCTTCTGGCTCCAGGCCCACCTGGTGGGAGGGATTAAGTGGTGGATCAGAGCAGGAATGCACAGCCCGCTGAAGATCTAAGCCCAGCCTGGGCTGGAGGTCCTTGGGGAAGGAGTAGTGCTGGTGTGACAGAGCTGGCACCTCCCCCCCAAACGTGGAACATAGAACTCGTTAGTCTACAAGCAGTCATACCCCACTGAAAACTCAAGGTCAAGTTAGTTGGTTGGGAATATGGCCAGCCAGCCGGAAAGCACACCCAGATTCAGTCTCAGACTCTGGATTCTTTCTTTGGTGACAAAGAAGACCAAAATATACAGCCTAAAGAAGACAACAAAGTCATAGAGCCTACAACAAAGCCTCAAGAAAAACATGAACTGGTCCCAGGCCATGGAAGAGCTCAAAAAGGATTTGGAAAAGCAAGTTAGAGAAGTAGAGGAAAATTGGGAAGAGAAATGAGAAAGATGCGAGAAAACCATGAAAAACAAGTCAATGACTTGCCTACAAGGAGACCCCAAAAAAATACTGAAAAATATACTGAAGAAAACAACACCTTAAAAAATAGATTTAACTCAAATAGCAAAAGAGCTCCAAAAAGCCAATGAGGAGAAGAATGCCTTGAAAGGCAGAATTAGCCAAATGGAAAAGGAGGTCCAAAAGACCACTGAAGAAAATACTACTTTAAAAATTAGACTGGAGGAAGTGGAAGCTAGTGACTTTATGAGAAATCAGGATATTACAAAACAGAACCAAAGACAATGAAAAAAATGGAAGACAATGTGAAATATCTTATTGGAAAAACCACTGACCTGGAAAATAGATCCAGGAGAGGAGAATGTTAAAAATTATTGGACTACCCTGAAAGCCATGATCAAAAAAAAGAGCCTAGATACCATCTTTCAAGACATTATCAAGGAGAACTGCCCTGATATTTTAGAGCCATAGGGCAAAATAGAAATTGAAAGAATCCATCGATCACCTCCTCAAATAGATCCCAAAAAGAAATCTAGGAATATTGTCGCCGAATTCCAGAGCTCCCAGATCAAGGAGAAAATCCTGCAAGCAGCCAGAAAGAAACAATTTGAGTATTGTGGAAACACAATCAGCATAACCCACGATCTGGCAGCTTCTACATTAAGAGATCGAAGGGCTTGGAATGCTATATTCGGAGGTCAATGGAGCTAGGATTAAAACCTAGAATCACCTACCCAGCAAAACTGAGTCTCATGCTCCAAGGCAAAACATGGATTTTCAATAAAATAGAGGACTTTCAAGCTTTCTCAGTGAAAGACCAGAACTGAATAGAAAATTTGACTTTCAAACACAAGAATCAAGAGAAGCATGAAAAGGTAATCAAGAAACAGAAATTGACAGGGGACTTACTCAAGTTGAACTGTTTTGTTACATTCCTACATGGAAAGTGATTTGTATGATTCATGAGACCTCAGTATTAGGGTAGCTGAAGGGAATATGCATATATATATATGGTTTAGGTATATATAGAAGTGAATGTGTATGTATGTATATATGGTGTATATGTATGTATGTGTATGTATGTGTATATATATGTGTGGTGTGTGTGTATATGTAAAAGAGAGCAGCAGACACAAGGTGATGTGAAGATGAAGGGAAGATATCTAAAAAAAATAAATGAAATTAAGGGATGAGAGAGAACATTCTGAGAGAGGGAGCTAGGGAGAGATAGAATGGGGTGGATTATCTCGCATTAAAGTGGCAAGAGGAAGCAGTTCTGTGGGAGGAGGGGAAGAGGGCAGGTGAGGGGGGAATGAGTGAACCTTGCTCTCATCAGATTTGGCCTGAGGAGGGAATACCATACTCATTTGGGTATCTTACCCCACAGGAAAGAAGAGGGAGGAAGATAAAAAAAATAAAAGGGGGGGATGATGGAGGGGAGGGCAGATGGGTGGAGGGAATCAAAACAAACAGTTTGGAAAGGGGACAGGGTCAAAGGAGAAAATTCAGTAAAGTGGGATGGGTTGAGAAGAAGCAAAATATAGTTAGCCTTTCACAACATGAGTATTGTGGAAGGGTTATACATAATGATACACATCTGGCCTAGGTTGAATTGCTTGGCTTCTTAGGGAGGGTGGGTGGGAAGGGAAGAGGGGAGAGAATTTGGAACTCAAAGTTTTAAAAACAGATGTTCAAAAACAAAACAAAATTTTTGCATGCAACCAAATAAGATACACAGGCAGGGCTAGAAATTTATCTTGCCCTACAAGAAAGGAAGGGAAAAGGGGATGAGAGGGGAGGGGGGGGTGATAGAGGGGAGGGCTGACTGGGGAACAGGGCAACCAGAATATACGCCATCTTGGAGTGGGGGGAGGGTAGAAATGGGGAGAAAATTTGTAATTCGAATTGTGAAAATCAATGCTGAAAACTAAATATGTTAAATAAATTTAAATTAAAAAATAGGTTTTGATTAATGGTACCACATAACATTTTTCACAGAATGAATTATATTTTAATATTCTGCTTACTTACATATAAACAAAGATGTAAAGTCTGGGAGGAGTGATTGATCATAATTTTTGTTAGAATGATCCATATCTTTCTTGATGTAGTTAATTAAAAATAATTTAAATAATTGTGCCTATAATTTAAGAGTGAGGTTGCTGGGGGTTGAAAAAATTCTGTTGCAGAAGAGGTCAGGTTATTAAAATGGAAATGGAAGCTTCCATTGTATTTATTTGTTTGACAGCAACAATAAGAAGTCATTTCTGTAGTGCTTTAAGGTTGGCCATGGACTTTCTTAACATTTATTCTAACTTACAGAGTATTTATTATTATCTCTATTTTACAGGTGAGAAACTGAAGCTCACCAAGGTTAAGTGACATGCCTCTTTGTCATACAACTAGGAGGTATCTGAATTTTGATTTAAACTCTGGTTTTCTGAATCCATTTTCAACATTCTTTACCCCGTACCAAGCTGTCTTCTACTTAGAGGCTTTCACTTTGAATTAGGATACCCCTTTATCCCAAGTAAAGATTAGGGAAAAGTTTAGAAGTTCTAAAAGGGTGACTTAAAAAATAAACATAGGCAGTTGTGTGAATGAAGAAGAGAGTAGAATGATCATTCTTCTGTAGTTATAATTTGCTAACCATTGCTTCTCTTCCCTCAGTATTGCAGCCAAAGATAGAGAATAAGATTCTAATTCTTGGTAAGGGGTGATAGATTGTCTCACAGAATACTAGTATCTCTGAGTAACATTTATTTTGTTTTGTGTATATGCAGAGTAACATCATAAGTTGTATAAACCAGATGTCTTTTGGAAACAGAAAAAACATCCTTTTCCAGTCTAAAACTGTGTGTTACAGGTTTAATGAAAACAATTGGCTTCTGCCCACAGCACACTTGGCATGGTGGTTTTAGAATGGGTTCGGTTTAGTGAGTTTTATCTGAGTGTTGTAACTTGATTTAGCCCTCTTGATATTACTGTCAAGCAACTTGGATCTACTGCTAGGCTTGTCCTATCTGCAGCCACCTAATTACTACTTAAATTGACCTCTGAGGTGAGGAGCGGAGTCTCCTCATTCTGTGCATTGATCTCATCACTTCTGTTTTAATGCCCTTGGTAGCTTAGTGCTTCTTGGCTAATCTGTGCAGTGTTCAACCTTGTGTAGCCAGCTCTGGCTGCTTGCTGGAGAGGAAAGGGTGATGGATTTGGAGGCAAGAAATGTTCATTGGAATCCTGGCTCTGCCACATCCAAGTTCTGTGACCTGGGGTAAATCATTAGACTTCTATGGGCCTACATTTCTTTATTTTAAAAGGTTTTAATACTTACATTTTCTACCTTATGTGGTTGTAGGGAAAGTGCTTCTGGTAGAACTTGGTTCAGTGACTTTGATTTTCTTGATAATTAAGGAAAGCAGAATGTGGAAAAAATTTTCTCCAGTCTCCTCTTATATGCTTAAAAATTCTAAATTCTATCTTTTCTTCTTTTCTGCCTCTCCCCCACCCCACACGTGTATGTATGTCTGGGTGTACATTTTTATACACACATGTATAGGTAAAATGTTTTTAGGAATGGTTTTATGACTTTATCAAAGGAATGGGATGCAGAAAGTAGAATCTAAAAGTAGTCCTTTTACATACAGATGAATTATATGGCACAAGGAAAGAATATGGTCTTTTGAAATGGGCCTCAAATTAATCTGTTCTTTCAATTTATAGGTATTACATGAAAGGATTTGAAAATCGTGTGTAGGAGTATTTGCTACATTGTTACATAAATGGTTAGTTTTCAGAAGGTTCATTTAGAGAGGAAAATGTTCTTCCTAGATGGAAGAGGGCTGAGCATCAAAGTACTGAGATTAGTATTCACTGAAATAACTATTGGTATAAAACCAAAAACTAACGTGATTTGGCAGTTATTCTTCACTGCTTGGTGTCAGCAGGATACCCAGTTTGCTGTTCTGTATGATGCTTGTCTTAAATTAGGGGCAACTTTATTGTCCTTGTCAAATAGCTATTTTAGAAAATCGTGGAAGAAACATTGATATAGTCCTAAGTAGGTGAACTGTATTAATTTGTATATCCTGCTAATGTTTATTAGAAAGTGGGTTTCTTATTGTTTAACTACTGTTCTCTGAGTTTTCTCTCCTGAAGAATTAATGTGAATCAGCGTGTTTTTTTGCAAAGTGAGATGACTATATTTCTTGCAATTAATACACAACACGTACATGATTTTAGTGGTGGCCTATTAGTATCTGCTAATGTCAAAGTCTTTTATGGTTATTTTTTAATTTTAAATTAGTCAGGTAAGCAGTTCCTGGTTTAAGCACTTGACTGCTGAATGACTTCTACATTACAAATGATAACTAGTATGGGCCCTGACCTACTGTCCCCCACATTCGATAGCGGCTGCCATGGAGCCACTGTGGAAACATTTGAAACTTTTAGAGAAACTGGCTTCAGAAGTAGAGAAAGGGAATAAAGTATGAAAGGCAAGAGTAATTTAGGAGAGCTGACTTCTAAGACATGTTAACATACTAGTAAATTTGCAATCTCATCACAATGCCAGAAACTGTTATTGGCCAAGACTCCAATATTAGTCATTGATGATTAGTCAGCTATTGATGATTAGTTAAAATAACTGATAAATTTGTGCAGTTGTGTCCAAATGATCTTTCCTGGTACTTAGTTACTTGGAATCAAATGAATGGTCCTATTTCATAGAAAATGTAATCTGTATTTGAGCGTTTCTTTTTTTAACCTTTATGTAGCAGTTTCTTATTATTTACTCTTATGGCACATGGTCAGATCTCTTTACTTATTTGAAAATTTGTATCAATGTGAATGAGATTGAAAGACAGACCCTGGTCCTTGGGAAATGATACTCAGTTTGCACTTTTTTTTCAGTCAATTTCCTTTTCCATTCATGGAAAAAAAGAATTTCAGCGTTATAAACACTGTAAACTATAATTGGTACCTGGAGGAAAAGAGGGCCTTATTATTCTGACATCAAAAATGAACTGGGTGGTGGCTCTATGGAATAGTTTGTTTTGCTGGCCTGCTTCTCTTCCCCTGCCCCTGCTTGTATCCCTTTCCTCTGCCCTCCCCTTCTGCTTATTTTTGAAGGAAGTAGGCAGTTGGAACAATTGTATTAGAAATTTTTTCTTGAAGGTACTGGCAGAAATAGCATTAATAATAGGACCTATGAAACAAACCAGGTACTGTGCTAAGTTGAGTTAGTGAAGTCCAATCTTAGAAGATTACAAGAACGACCTAGTATGCCATGTAAATAAAGAAGAAAGCCAGCCAGTAAAAATAGAAGCAACACAGAAATAAACAGACTGTTAAGGAGCTGGGACACATACCAAGGCTGCATATATTTCCATTTATGACTGGTGACCTTCATAAACTTGGAGCTGTACTTTCATTGTTTGCAAGTTCATAATTTCCAACAATTTATAGAAACCTATACACATAATCTATGAAAGGTGTTTTTGTGTCACATACAGCTTATTATTTGGGTTCCTTCCCCTTAGTTACCGTTTTGGAAAGGATGTTATTATTTGGATAGTTTGTTCTCTGATCTTGGCTAATTTCAGCCTGTTTTAGGGCACTTACAGATTTCACCCCAAGGAAGGCTGAGGTTGTTTGAATGATAACAGTGACAGATTTGCCATTGGAAGGTCTAGATTTGTCTGCTGGGATTGGACATAATTAAAAGTTGGAACTTGCTTTGGGGACTTACAGTTCTAGAGAGCAAGGTATCTTTAGCTTTAAGCTTTTATTCCCTGAGGTTGACCCCTCTGCAACAAATGCAAATTTCGCATTTATAGTTTCCTGTTAGAATAAAATTTACTTGTGTCAATCTATGGCAAATACTGTAAAATTTATTCCCTTCAATGATTTCAGGTAAAGCTTGATAATACTGCAAAAAACTTTTTTGATTTATGGTTTATCCTGAATAATTTATGGTTTATCCTGAATAGAATCGAACATGACTCACTATATAGAATTTTTATTTTTAAGAGGTGCTGGGACAGATATTTTTTCTACATTATCTAAAATTTGAAATGCATTAATATTTGTATCATGCTTTTAATAATGAAAAAGAAACATGGAGGAAGAGCATTTGGCAAGTGGTTGGTTCTTTTTTTAAGTTTATGTAGAGCCAAAAAGCATTATTTTCCCCCATATCCATCAGTGCTTTTGGTTATTTTTTCTGTTTTGTAGTTGTATTTCCTGCTTAGTAATGAATAAGAAATACTTGGGAGTATAAAATACGGAGATCATAGGATCACAGCTTTAGAGCCAGATGTGACTTTGCAGGTCATTTAATCCAATTCTCAGAAGTGGAGGAAGGGAATAAATTTGCAGATGAGGAAACTGGCATGGAGAGGTTAAATGATTGCCCAGTGCCAGAGACAGGATTCAAACCCATGTTCTCCAACTCCAAAGTTCTGCCTCATGTTCAGTATACAACTCACCAGGATAGAGTCAGCATATACTTCAAACCAGAAACTTTATTTTGCTTAAGATATAGCATAACATTAACTGTCTTCCCTAAATATTCACAGCTTAGGTGTTAATATTTTGCCTCCCTTTTAAATCTGTACCTTAGGGTAATTGGACAGTACAGTTGGTTAAGAGAGTGAAAGATGGGGCTGGTCTTGTGAGATTGTTATATGTTTCATAGGGTGCATTTGAACTTGCAGGTAGCTGTTATTTTAGGTTGAGAGACCTGACTAGTGAGACCATTCAGAAATGCATAAACAAAAAAAAATGTGTGTCTGTTTATGTATATATATTTATAGTGTGTGTATATTATATATTATATATATATTCATGTAGAGGTAAATGGGGTATAGAGCATGGGACTTGGAATCAATAAGTACTGGGTTTGAGTCCAGCCTCATGTACTTACTAATTGGTGAGGCTGAGAAAATATTTAAACTGAGGTTCTAGCTTTTTTCTTCTGTAAAACAGGGAAAGTAACAGCAGTTACCTCATGGGGTTTTTGTTTAGTTCTAATATTGTTAATATATTGAAGGCATTTTACAAACCCTAATGTTGTAAACTGTTATGCGTGCATGTATTTGTATTCTGTACTTCTAGTCCATTACTTTAGCACCAAGGAGAGGGAAGCATGCTTCATCATCAGTCTTCTGCAGGAAGAGGAGGTCATTGTTCCTATGTTTTTCAAAGTGTTTCTCTTTATGTTATTTCGTAAATTGTTCTTTGATTCTAATCACAGTTCATTTAAGTCTTCCCAGGTTTCTCTGTCCCTTTTCTACTTATGCCACAGTCATCTATTACATCCATATACCACTATTTCTTCAGCTGTCAAGCCTAAGCACTCATTTGATTGTTAAGGCCCTCCATAATCTAGCCTTGTTGTACTTAGCCACATTTTTATCTCTTACTGTCCTCCAGTGGTCACTCAGTCCCTCTCCATTCTGGTCAGGCTAATTTTCTCACTTTCCTCTCTTGGCTTTTTTCCTGACCACCATATGCATTTCTGGCTTTCTGCTACTTCTAGATCTTTCTTCATCCAGATCTGATTGTTTCCATTTTTTGCTTTGACTTCCTGACTCTCAGGCCTTTAGTTTACTTTTATCCATGGATAGAGTGGGTAGTCTTGATTTTCTTTATCTTGATCTTCGAGTTCAGAGGTAAAAGCAGGACATTGGCTTGTTACTAATTTCCAGTGACTGTGGGAACCTTAATCCCTGGTTAGTGGTCCAAGTCTTTTAACCATCTCTGTCTTATCACAGTCCCTTGCCTGACCTATTTGATCCTATTACTGCCCATGACCTAGTGCTAAATCAGATTTTGGAATAGTTGACTTGATTATTTTGGAAATTTTATTAATCTTTTTAAAGTGGAGTATTCAGAATGGACAGCTGGCCATGTTATGGATGAATTCATCTGCATTAATAATTAAAGATTTTGAAATAATAGGGTCAACCAGGATGTTACTTGTTTATACATATAGGTCAGTTTATCTCTTATTGCCTAACTTTGCATTAGACTTTAGAGTTATAGTAAGAGGAATAGTGGGAGTGGGAGAGAAAGAGCTAAACATTCCTTAAATTACAGTTTGTTTTCCCACACAAATTACACTAAGAGGGAACTACAAAAGGACACTAACCTCTGGGGTGATTAAATGTACATGGAGATGGAAGTGGCTTATGACATTTTAATAGGAAACATAAGTATTATGACAAATGAAGCTGTTATTTTCCCAGAATTCTCCTTTAAGAGCTGTTTAAAATCTATTTTGGAGAATGTAATTAGCTGTAACAGTACACAGAAGGAGGATCTGTGTGCAGAACATACTTCATATAATACTTGATGTCATACAGAATAGTCAGCAGAATGTGACATTCCTGTTGTGGCTTTTTTTTTTAAAAAAATTAGATGTCAGGAATGTTGTATCTAAATTTTTATATTATTATTATTTTAAAATTTCTTTTTTATTCCAGTCATTTACCCATTTCACAGTCAAACACCAATCCTCTTGAATTCTTTGTAACATAGAGAAAATATAAAATTGACATAGCAATCTTGAATGATAGCATATAAAAACATTCTAACCCCAAAGTCCTTCCCCTTTCTCTTATCAACACTCCTGATTCTCCTTACTTCATTTGACATAAGTTCATACAGATTTGTCCATGGTTTTTTTTTTTACTTTCTTATATTTGTTACTTTTTTACAGCACAATAAAATTCCATTATATTGGTAAACCACCATTTGGTCACTGTCCCCCAATCTATGGGCACCCACATGATTTCTAATTTTTTTGGTACTGTTGCTATAAATATTTTGGTACACAAGGTACCTTTTCTGTCTTTATCTCTTTAGGGTAGTTCCCAGTAGTGGAATCTCTGGATCCAGGGGTAAGAACGATTTAGTCACTTTTCTTGAATAATTTAAAATATTTTCCAGAACTGCTAGCCCAATTCCCCATTCTGCCAATGCTGTCTTGGGGTGCCTGCCTTCTCATAGCCCCTCTAGTATTGAGTATTTTCATATTTGTCATACTTGTAAATTTGCTATGTGTTAAGAAATATAAGATTCCACTGTGTTATTAATTGTTCAGTGTTAAACTTTTTATTCTGCTCGCTTTACTCTGAAAGAGTTCATAATGCATCTTCTTGGTTTCCATGAAAACATCCCTTTTGTCATTACTTATGGCACGATAGTATTCTTTTATGTTATGTAACATAATTTGTTCAGCCAGCCCCCATTTGGTTAAATACCCCCCTATGTTCAAATTCTTTGCCCCTACAAATATATACATATATATATACACACACATATACATAGATGTTACACAGAAACCTATTTCCTCTTTTGTCTCCTTTTTGGGGGGGTTGGGTGGGAGTAAAAGCCTTGTAGTAGTGTATCTGGGTCAGAGGGTGGGCATAGTATAGTAACTCTTTGGAACCTAGTACATATTGCTTCCCAGAGTGGCTGGACCAAATCATAGCTCCTTCCAAACAGTAATCTGCGCACAGTCCCCCCAACATTGAGAATTTCTATTTTTGTTGTCTTTGCCAATTTACTGGTTGTGAGGTAAGCCTCAGAGTGTTTTGAGTTTCATTTCTCATATTATGAATGATTTGGAACAGTATTTGTATAGTTGTTTATTGTTTGCTATTCTTATTTGGGAAATGTTTATTCCTATCTTTAGGCTTGGGAATGATACTTATTGCATCTACCATTCCCCAGAACAATGCAGAGCCTCCAAATGTGATTCATCATTACTCAGGAATTTATCCCAAATGCTAACGTAGGAAAACACAGAGTGTAGAAGAATGCCCATTTTTTAGTAATATATAGTTGACTGGATGACTTACATAATTAGTTTGCCTCTGTGTGGGTGTGTGTGTGTGTGTGTACGTGTACGTGTGTGTACACACACACACACACACACACATATTTTGGGCAGGCACTGCAAATGAACAATGAGCTGGGTTCTGAACTAAGCAGAAAAAGAAAGAATGAAACTGGATTGTATTTGGGAAACTGCAGTTTTTGTTTTGTTTTAAGGTTCTCTTTGAAGCCAAAGCCCATTTTTTTTATTACTAACATTGTTTACTATTGATATATGATTGGAAGTCATGGAATACTGTAGTCTCGGAAGAAATGAAGTTGAGAACTATGGAAAGACCTGTGGTAAGCTGCATAGTGATCATGAGCAGGCGATAAATTACAAATAAAAACTGCACCCAGAAGCAGGGCAGAAGATGTCATCTTGGGGGCTGTCATAACTGATGTAGTCATTGCGTGTCCTATACATTGCCCTTGGCTACTTTTTTCCCTTGTACCTCGCCCCTGGGCATAATTCCAAATCCAAATTCCTCTATAGAGTGGTTGAATCAGTTCACAACTCCACCAACAATGCATTGATGTCTCAATTTTCCCGCATTCTCTCCAAAATTTGTCATTTCCTTTTTCTTTTCTATTAGCCAATCCAACAGGTGTGAGGTAGCACCTCAGAATTATTTTAATTTGCATTTCTCCAATTAATAGTGAGTTTAAGAGCTTTATATGGTTATAGATAGCTCTTATTACTTCATCTGAAAACTGACTGTTCTTTTGATCATTTATCAATTGGGGGATGGCACTTATTTTTATAAATTTGATTCAGTATCTATATATTTAAAAAATGAGGCCTTCAAAATTTTTTTTCACAGTTATGATTGCTAACTGTATTTCCCTCCATCCTATTTCCCCCCATTTGTTCTATTCTCTCTCTCTCCTTTCACTCTGTCCCTCCTCAAAAGTATTTTACTTCTGACTACTGCCTCCCCTAATCTGCTCTCCCCTATCACCCCTCCTTTTCTTATTCCTTTCCCCTCTTATTTACAGGAAAGTAGGAGGGAAAGGAATACCCAATTGAATATATACGCTACTCCTTGTTTGAGCCAATTCTGATGAGAGTAAGGTTCAAATGTCTTTGCCATATTCCCTTCCACTGTAAAAGCTTTTTCTTGCCTCTTTTATGTGAGATAATTTTTCCCATTCTATTTCTCCCTTTTCCTTTCTCCCAGTAATTCCTCTTTCTTATCCCTTAATTTTATTTTTTTAGATATCAACCCTTCATATTCAACTCACAGCTATGCCCTGTGTATATACTCCTTCTAACTGCCCTAATAAGGAGAGAGTTCTTATGAGTTACAAGTGACATCTTCCCACGTAAACGATTTAACCTTAAGTCCCTTATGATTTCCCTTTCCCGTTTACCTTTTTATGCTTCTCTTTCGTTTTGTATTTGAAAGCCAGATTTTCTATTCAGTCTGGTCTTTTCATCAAGAATGCTTGAAGGCCTCTATTTCATTGACTATCCATTTTCCCCCTGAAGGATTATACTCAGTTTTGCTGGGTAGGTGATTCTTGGTTGTAATCCTAGCTCCTTTATTTTCCAGAATATCATATTCCAACCATCACATCCTTAATGTAGAAGCTGCTAAATCTTGTTATCTTGACTCTGCCTCCACAGTACTTGAATTGTTTCTTTCTGGCTGCTTGCAACATTTCTTCTTGACCTGGAAACTCTGGAATTGGCAGTATAATCCTGGGAGTTTTCATTTTGAGGTCTTTTTCAGGAGGTGAGCAGTAGATTCTTTAAATTTCTATTTTACTTCTAGTTCCAGAATATCAGGTCAGTTTTCCTTGATAATTTCCTGAAAGTTGGTGTCTAGGCTCTTTTTTTGATCATGGCTTTCAGGTAGTCCGATAATTTTTAAATGATCTCTCCTGGATCTGTCTTCCAGGTCATTTGTTCTTCCAATGAGATGTTTCACATTGTTTCTATTTTTTCATTCTTTTGGTTTTGTTTTATTCTTTCTTGATTTCTCATAGAGTCATTAGCTTCCTTTTGCTCCATTCTGATTTCTAAGGAATTTTCTTCGGTGAGCTTTTGTACCTCCTTTTCTAATTGGCCAATTATAGCAGTAAAGCAAAATTCATGAACTCGGAGAGGGCCATGGACATGCCTGGGTGCTTCAGAATCGAGAAGTATAAGGAATTCTCTAGGTAGAAGGCAAAAGAAGTATAACATTTATTTAGACTCCAGAGGATGAGATTCAAGGACCAATGCCCCCAGTTTGATATTATAGCAATAATATTCCAAAACTGATAAGCCTACCTTGATCTTCTCAACTGTCTCTTGTTCAGTACTCTCTACTCTGTACTCTCTCGATGTTGACTCTTGGCTTCTGAATCCTGCCACTCTCGGCTCTGCTTCTCCTGGTTCTGAGCTCTCTTTTTATACAGTTTAGCCATCATCTGATTGACTAGAACTCAGCACACATACCTTTGGTTCTGGTCTTAGCAACTCCCCTTAGGGCCCTGAGGGCTTCATGCTCACATTGGCTTAGTACCTAGGAAGTAGGGTCTTGAGGCCTACTTGCAAAGACATAATCAGGCTTTCTCACCTAGGCCCACCTGAGCCCTATTGAATGGGTGGGAGAGATCTTTGATCAGTAATGCTACACCAGTTCTACTTTTCCATTTGACCTAATCTGTTTTTTAAGGTGTTATTTTCATCCGTATTTTATGTGCTTTCTCTTTCAAGCTACTGACTTGTTTTCATGATTTTCTTGCATCATTCCAATTTCTCTTTCTAGTTTTTCCTCCACCTTTCTTACTTATTTCAAAATTCTTTTGAGCTTTCCATGTCCTGAGATCAATTTATATTTTTCTTGGAGGCTTTGGATGTAGGGGTTTTGACTTTGTTGTCTTGTTTGTGTGTGTTTAATCTTCTTTATCACCATAGTTACTTTCTATGGTCAGAATTTATTTCTGTTGTTTGATCATTTTGTGCCTATTTCTTGACCTTGAACTCTTTGCTAAAAGGTGGGGCTTTGTTTCCAGGGTGGAGGATGCACTGTCACAAGGTTCAGAGGTTTTGTTTGACTGTTTCAGAGATACTTCTAGGGATTGGTGAGTTTTCAGTTCTTCCACGCTGTTATGATCTGAGGAAAAGTTTGTTTCCTGGTCTGTGCTCTGCTCTGTGAGCTACCACAAGCATTCTCTTCTGCCCTAGAACTATGGTAGGGTTCTTGCTCCATTGAGGCTGCAAGCTCTGGTGTTCTAGCGATCCTCCTTGCCCTGGGACTGCCACCCAGGACGGTGACCCAGATCTGAATATGGGCAAGCAACAGTGCCCTGTTCCCCGTGTCCTCAAAGAGACCCCTGTAATCTTCTGACCAGTTCTTCACCCCTTTACTGTCAGTGTGCTGAGACCTCTGGAAACAGCTGTTGCAGCCACTGATTCAGTGGCTCCCAAGACCTGCTCCTGGTTTGCTGGGGGTTGGTCTGTTTTCGTGAAGCCTGCACTGGATTGTGCTCCACTCTCACTCAGGTGCAACAAACCTTTCCTGCTGTCCGAAGTTGTCTTTGGCTGGAAAATTATTTCATCCTGTTCTTTTGTGGATTTTACTGCTCCAGAGTTTGTTTTAGTGCATTATTTAAAGGTGTTTGAAGGGGTTTTGAGGAGCGCTCAGGCAAGTCCCTGCTTTTTATTTGCCGTCTTGGCACCGCCCCCCACCCAGTAGTTTTAATTCGATGTTATGGTTCATGTGTTTATGGTTCGTTGCATTTTTTGAAAAATAAAAAAAATCATGAACTTGTTGGACTACCAAAATTTAGATTTAGCTCAGTGTTATCAAGGAAGTCTGTGATTGAAAAAAGATAGGTTAGTCACACAGTGAGAATGAGGGAAAACCGATGGACAGCTTCTGGACTTCAGTCATGTGCTCATGATGTTAGGACAGTAAGATAAAGGCCCTAGCATGTTCAGTGGCTCCCCTGTGGCAAATTGTCCTTCGACCATGGACAAAACTTGCACAAGTTGCACAGCTATGTATGGGTTACATTTTGTTATCATTGGAGAGAATAGTTGCATCAATAAGATATATAGATCCGCTGGAATATTGGAGGCTAGGGCTGAGCACTGAGGGAAATGTGGATTTAGAACTAAGAAAAAGCAGATAGAGATTGGACAGTCATGTATACAGAGGTGAATTGTTGAAGCCTAAGAAGTAGATGAGGTATTTGTGCTAAGGGAGACAAATGTAAGAGAGAAAGCAGAGAGAAAACCTTGCAGCTAGGGGTATTGAGGAGCGCCAGTATTTAAAAGGGTGGGAGGAATATGAACAAGACAGAAAAGGGCAGGTTAGAGAGGTACAGCCGGATGGTAACCATCAGAGTCCATTGTCTGGGGAGTCAAGACAGAGTGGTTAGTCAGTGGCAAGTTGCTGCAGCAAGATTAAGGATGATTATAACTGAGTAAGAATTGCATTTTGTGATAAGTATGTTGTTATTAAAGACTTTAGAGAAAATTGTTCAAGTACAGTAGTAGAGGATTGTAATTCACATTGAAATGTCAAATTGAAGAATTATTTTCTCAATAGATCAATTTTTTATAAGTTCAGATATTTTTCATGTTAGGTATTCTTAAAGTTAACTTCCGTAGTTTTTTCGATTAAACTTTTTTGGAATGAAATTAATAATTATTAACCAAGAAATCAACATAAAAATTGTGATCTTCTGTTATATAGTTTGTTTTTCAAGAAGCATATATACACATACTTTAACAAGATTTTTACAAGGCTGCTATTTTCATTTTTGTTCTTGATCTTTTTTATTCCATACATTAAAAGATTATTCATGCTTTTATTGGGAAATCTTTTCCATTTGTATTGTGGAACATGAAATTGCAAGTCTCTATTATGTAGCCTTTGCTTTTTAAAACATATGTAATAAATTCAGCATGTACCTTTCATAGTTGTCCTGCTTGTCTTTGATTATTTCTGGTCTTCTTTCTGTTTCGTTGTCACTTTTTGGGAGTAGAACGAATCTCTAACCCAAGCCCTTCATAACCTCTGGGACCTCTCCCTGAAAGCAAAAAGAAAAGCAGAAGATTTATTTGTTTTCTTGACTATCAACTTGACTATCAACTCTCTAGCTTTGTCATTGGTACTTTAGAATTGTTGTTGGTTATTATATTGATCAGATTTTGAGATTTTTTTCAGAATTGTTTTTCTTTACATTGTTGTTACTGCATAAATATTGTTCTTCTGATTCTGCTCCCATTTCTTTTGTCCCTATAAATTTGTATTAGTAACTCACTGGCCGCAGTTCAGTTGCTCAGTTTTTGACACCTTATAACTTATCTGGTCCCTCTCTTAGTAAGCATGAATATCACATTAGCAAGCTTGTGTTTCTTAGGAGTTAGTAATTTGCCTTTTTTTTTTTTCAATTAACATAGGTCCATTTTTATTTGGGACTCTCAAAGGCCTACTCCTTACTCTATTGTTTGTTGTTTCTCATTGT
This sequence comes from Trichosurus vulpecula, assembly GCF_011100635.1. NCBI lineage: Eukaryota > Metazoa > Chordata > Mammalia > Diprotodontia > Phalangeridae > Trichosurus > Trichosurus vulpecula. The sequence goes on along the minus strand of NC_050576.1, from coordinate 337,231,609 downwards.
TTAACTACATTAGGTCAGTTTTTTTTTAAAAGACTTGTTAGTTTCTTGTGGGTCATGTATCTCCTTATTCTTCAGGAGTGCTACTTGGCATTGGTGCACTGAAACACCCATCACTCAGGATGCGAGTAAAAATGTGCCTGGTTGGGAGGATGGTTTGCATTTCATAGCTGAAGCCAAATGAGTCCTTAGAGCCTTAGCTTTTGAACAAATATAAATATCTGCTTGCATGTTTTAAAATGTTTTAGGTTCTTATTTAGACTACTGATGTAATAGCTTGAGATAATTTACAAAAATTAAAAACTTCAGTACCGGTACTGAGAAGGTTGTTGTTTGCCCTTCATTCTCTAAGAGGACTAATGACATCAGGAGGGTGATGTCTGTACTTGTAAGTGAATAGAATTTAAATGAGGTAGGGCCATACAAAGTAATCAGCCTCATTCTCTCCTCCAGAGCCATCTGGGTCCAGCGGCAAGATATACGTTGGTATGACTGGAGATGGCTCCAGTTGCAGTGGGAGACCTTGGCCTTTTTGAGCTAAGGTCTATCCCCATATACCTACACTCCTACAACAGAAGAGAGGTGGAGTGTCTTGAGTTCCTCACAGGACTGAGAATGTAATGTGGAGACTGTGAATATGATTTTTAAGGTTTTGAAAGGGTTGCAATACTTAAAAACCAACTTTTAAGTATGTGTGCAGTTTTACTATTAGGTATTGTTACATGAGGACTATTTTAAAAGCTAGTTCATAGAACAAATGTCTATCACATGAAAATGGAATATGCCTTTAAAACAGTAAGTTAAGTTTAGCTAAATAGTGAAAGTGTCTGCAATTACTTCTCCTTAAGAAATTATGAAAATAAGTTCTAGGAAAGTTAACAATCTGATTTGTTGACTTCTTGAAGAAATAATTTGTTTCAATGTCCAAATTTACTTGTCTTTTGGGTGTTGTAAGAAAATGTTTAAAATAAGAGAAAACTATTTGAAGCACTTTAGAAGCAGATCCTTGCAGATGACCAATTATAGTCTGATTACAAAGCATTCTTATCTGTTCACTAAAAGTTTTGTGAAAAGTGTCCAGTTGGTAGTGTTAGGGGTTGACAAAGTCCAGGAACCCCAAGACTTGAGGGGCAAGACAGGGTCGGGGCCTTCTGGAATGAATTCGCTGGACTCAAGCATTCTTTTTTTTAAAAATTATTTTAATTTAATTTTTCCTTTTTTCTTTTAATTTATTATTATTATTTATTTAATATTTTTAGTTTTCAGCATTGATTTCCACAAGAGTTTGAATTACAAATTTTCTCCCCGTTTCTACCCTCCCCTACTCCAAGATGTCTATATTCTGATTTCCCTATTCCCAGTCAGCCCTCCATTCTGTCACCCCACTCCACCCCCATCCCCTTTTTTCTTACTTTCTCGTAGGGCAAGATAGATTTCTATGCCCCATAGCGTATATATCTTATTTCCTGGTTGCATGTAAAAACTTTTTTTTGAATATCTGCTTTTAAAACTTTGAGGTTCAAATTCTTTTCCCTCTTCCCTCCCCACCCACCATCCCTAAGAAGGCAAGCAATTCAACATAGGCCACATGGGTATCATTATGCAAAACTCTTCCACAACAGTCATGTTGTGAAAGATTAACTATATTTTGCTCCTTCCTATCCTATCCGCCTTTATTCAATTTTCTCCCTTGATGCTGTCCGTTTTTGAAAGTGTAGGTAATATGTTCTACTCCAGTAGTGTAAAACTCAAATAGAAACGAGGGATATCCGCTAAATCACCTGTAAGGACCACTGCTGGCACATAGTGACTTAGAAAACCGCATATTAAAATTATCTGTGTTCTCTTATATTTTATTATTATGTTAAATACTTTAGTCTATTAAGTCAGCCTTCTATTTTAATCTCCTTTTGTATGACCTGCAGTTTTGATCATTTTGAGATTGTGTTTTATGATTCACTGCCATGTATTCCTACTACATATATTAAATATTTGTTAAAATATGACTTGTGCCAGCAAGTAACTTGGGATTGTTGAAAATATCCTGTACAGTTCTTGAAATATGATCCAATCTGGGCCTCCTTTTCTAATTAGTTGTGATCCCACTCATTATCATCTGTAATGCTTCTCTAAGATTCTCTCTCTCTCCTCTCTCTCTCTCTCTCTTCTCCTCTCTCTCTCTCTCTCCATCTGTCTCTGTCTCTGTCTCTATCTTTCTCTTGGTCTCTCCTTCGTTTCTCTGTCTGTCTCACTCTCCTTATTTCCATCCCTCTCTCTTCCATCCCTTCCTCTCCTGGAGTAACACTCTGGGCTTTTTTAACAGCTGTATACAATCTGGGTAGCATGAGTTTATATCTACTTTGTTTTTCTATTTGAAATGCCTAGGCTGACCCTTTGCATGCAATGGGCACTTAACGGGCTTTTTTGGTTGAATTATTATTGTAGAATCATACTAGCAAAAACAAAGGCCCCTAATCTTCATAAGTCACCACGTATGTATATGTATATGTGTGTATGTGTATACGCACATACTATATATGTGTACATACCCTATGTATCTCTATGCTTTGGGTCTACTTTCATTCAAGTTATGTTGTACAAATGAGCATTTGTGCTATTGTATCAGATTTCAAAGAAAAACAATTGTAGAGGTTGATGTGTAGGGATAAATATTTATGAGTGGTTGAAAAACCAAATTCCAATAGTTGTGCCAGTATAAATGGTTCTTTATTTTTATATAGTAGCTGTCATTTATATCTGACACCCATATAGGATGTTGTATATATGTGATCTTATTTGATTCTTAAAGTGACCCAGAGACATAAGAAAACAAGTTATTTTCCCATAACGTAAACTTGTGGCATGCTGGATGTCTTACATGGTTGATGTTTGCTTGCTTTGCTTTTGAATTCTTAAAGTCCAAGATGAAGGACCAGCCTTTTGTGTTTGATTTTGCTGTCTTGAAAGTGATAGGTGGGCATTTAATAAAGGCTTTCTGGTGAACATGGTCTTTGGCTGTGGAGTGGGCTGAAGTATTATGGTTGGGGCGAGATGAGAAGGGTGGTACTGATGGCAGGCAAGTGTGACAGAAAATGAGAAGTTGGGGGGTGGGGAGAAGAGATCAAAAGGTATTCTTCCTGGTGGTAGCAAGGTGTGGCACAAGTAGGATAGCAGTACAGAGCCTTTTGCTCATTAGTGAAAGGCAGTCAAGAAATCTATTTTAGCTAAGTGGGAGACAGCTTAGGGGAGTGGTACAGGTAGTAGGGTGTGGCGGACTGAACACTGGCCTTGTCACAGCCTAGAATCTTACATACCATTGTCTGGATTGTACTGTTATTGACTAAGTTATCTGGAAGTCCTAGGTGGGAAAAGTAATACTTTCTTTAACTACCCCACAGAGTTGTTTAAGAAAGGACTCTGCAACCTTGAAGCACTATTGAAAAATATAAGTTATTGTTTTGGAGTGAGATGCCCACTCTTTGAATATCTTTGTGTGCAGTGGGATGTGTTTGTTATGGAATTCCACAGAGGTGTAAGTTAGGTTACAAGTGTTTGAGGGAAAGGACTGTCTCTCAGAATTTTCATTTATAGGGTAGGAGTTAATTAAGCTTTGTAAACTGGCAGTGTTAAATCTATTTATTCTCTTCTCTCCTTTGACCCTGTCCCTTTTCAAAAATGTTTACTTCTGATTACTCCCTTCCCCAATCTGCCCTCTCTTCTGTCACCCCCTTTCCTTTCCCCCTATTTTCCTGTAGGGAAAGATAGATTTCCATACCCAATTGAGTGTGTATGTTATTCCCCCCTTAAGCCAAATCTGATGAGAGTAGGTTCTCTCATTGGCTCTCACCTCCCCCTATTCCCCTATACTGGAAAAACTTTTTCCTGTCTCTTTATGTGAAATAATTTACCCCATTCTCTCTCTCCCTTTCTCCTTCTCCCAATACATTCCTCTCTCACCTCTTAATTTTATTTTTTTGGATTTAATTCCTTCATATTTACCCTCTGTCTATATATTCCCTCCAACTACCCCAATAATGAGAAGAGTCTCATGAATTACAAGCATCATCTTTTCATGTAGGAATGTAAACAGTTCAATTTTAATAAGTCCTTCATAATTTCTCTTTCCTGTTTACCTTTTCATGCTTCTCTTGAGTCTTGTATTTGAAAATAAATTTTTCTATTTAGCTCTGACTTCTGAAGCATGCATTAAATTCCTCTATGTCATTGAATGTCAATTCCCTCCCCACCCCCACCATTGATTACACTCAGTTTTGCTGGGCAGGTGATTGTTGGTTTTAATCCTATCTCCTTGGACCTCATATTCTAAGCCCTCTGAACCTTTAATGTAGAAGCTGCTAAATCTTGTGTCATCCTGATTGTGTTTCCACAATACTTGAATTGTTTCTTTCTGGCTGCTTGCGATATTTTCTCCTTGACCTGGGAACTCTGGATTTGGCTATAATATTCTTGGGAGTTTTCCTTTTGGGATCTCTTTCAGGAGGTGATGAGTGGATTCTTTCATTTTCTCTTTTACCCTCTGGTTCTAGCATATCAGGATGGGTTTCTTTGATGGTTTCTTGGAAGAGGATGCCTAGAATCTTTTTTTTTTTTTGGAGGGAGGAAGGCAGGGCAATTGCTCAAGGTTACACCTAGTAATTGTGTCAAGTGTCTGAGGCCAGATTTGAACTTAGGTCTTCCTAACTCGGGGTGCTCTACTTACCGTACCACCTAGCTGCCTCCCAGGCTCTTTTTTGGATCATGGCTTTCAGGTAGTCTAGTAATTTTAAAATCATCTCTCCTGGATCTGTTTTCCAGGTCAGTTGTTTTTCCAATGAGATATTTCACATTGTTTTCTATTTTTTAATTCTTTTGTCTTTGTTTTATAATTTCTTGATTTCTCATGAATTCATTAGCTTCCATTTGCTCCGTTCTGATTTTTAAGGAATTATTTTCTTCAATGAGCTTTTGTACCTCTTTTGCATTTGGCGATTTTGCTTTTTAAGGCTTTTTGAACTCTTTTGCCATTTGGGTTATTCTATTTTTTAAGGTGTTATTTTCTTCAGATTTTTTTGGGTTTCCTTTAGCAAAATGTTTGTTGATTTGTTTTTCATGATTTTCTTGCATCACTCTCATTTCTTTTCCTAATTTTTCTTCTACTTCTCTTACTGATTTTCAAAATCCTTTTTGAGCTCTTCCATAGCCTGAGACCAATATATATTGTCTTGGAAGCTTTGGATGTAGGAGCTTTGACTTGTTTCTTCGTCTGAGTATATGTTTTGACCTTCCTTGTCCACCAAAGTAAGATCGTATTAGTCTGATTTCCCTGCTATTTGCTCATTTTCCCAGCCAATTACTTGACTTCTTAGCTCTTTGTTACTCCTCTCCTGACCCGTGCTCTGGTCATTGAGTGACCACAAGCACTCAAAATTTCTGCCCTGGAACTGTGAGGAGGTTGCCTTTCCAGAACCACTGCTACAAGCTCTGCTATGCCAGTGCTCCTCCTTTCCCCAAGACTGCCACCCAGGGCTGCGACCACATTCCAGTATGGGTAAAGCAAGAAATCCTGTCTTAGTGCCAGCAAAGAGATCCCTGTAATCTCCTTCTGATCAGTTGTTTGATCCCTACTGTCTGTGGGCTGAGAGCTCTGGAAGCAGCCGCTGCTACTGCTGCCACCTCAGGGCTGGCTGCCATAGGGGGGGACTGGTCTATGCTCCTCTCTTACACAGGTCCAACAGAACTTTCCCACCAACCTAAGTTGTCATTGGTGTTTGTGATTTGAGAAGTCTGGAAACTGCCTCAGATGCCAGTGATTTTTTGCTGGGGGCTCAGTCTGTGCTGGCATGACCCACACTGGACTGCACTCCTTTCCCAGCCCAGTGCAGTAGACCTTTCCTGTCAACCATCCGGGTTGTTTTGGTCTAGAAATTTGTGTCACTCTGTATTTTTGTGGGTTCTGCTACTCTAGAGTTATTTAGAGTCATTTTTTACAGGTATTTGGGGGGGTTTGGGGGAGAGCTCAAGTGAGTCCCTGCTTTTACCCTGTGATCTTGGCTCTGCCCCCATCAAAACCCTATTCTACGGTTCTCTTTAATAGTCATGTGGTTTTCTGTCTCATCATTTTTGATTATTCCCAGAGAATTTTTACTGTTTTATCAAAGTTCACATTCTTCTGATATCTTAATAAATTTCAAAGCAAAGTACTTAACTAAGGCTTCTTTTTCTAACAATAATGCTACATTTTATAGTTCTTCAGAGTTAACAGAGTACTTTTCATATTTGTCAAATGTGATTTGATAGACTATAAGCTTTGAGTGTAGGGAATGTTTCATTTTTGTTACAATCCCAATGCTTAGCACATTGGCCAGGCACGTGGTAGATGCCTAACAAATGCTTGATGATTATTTTTCAAAACAATACCTAGGCAGTTGCAGATGCTGTTTTTTTTTTTTGTAGATGAACATCAGGCTCAGAGAAAGGTTAAGAAACTTCCAGATTGCAAAGTTAAGTTCATAATGGAGTGGGGCTTATCCCTTTGTATTCTGATTTTAAGTCCAAGACTCATTTTACAATGCTGTACAGCCTTAAAATACCTAAACGTTTTACATTATTTCCTTAGTTTCTTTTAAAAATTTTTTCTTTTTTTCCTTTTTAAGTGTTTATATATTACATAGTTTATATGTATATTTCTACTAATATTCTTTGATATTTATTGGATCTGTGATATCATTAATACGTCTTCTTTTTAAAAAATTTTATTTTACCAGAACACAAATATAGAATAGAGAAAAGAAACAAATCATAAATTTAAATATTGAAACTTAAATACAAAGTAAGAAAGAAAAAATGCATGTCATGTGCATAGCAGAACACAAGGGAGGATTCAAAATATGTAACATAAATTTTCATTTTAAGAAAGCCTGTATGATAAATATTACACCTTGTTAAGAATTGTCCATCTTTTCTTTGCTTCCTTGTGTTTTCTTTTGTTCTCTGCTGTGCACTTTTTAACTGTGTTCTTTTTCCCCTCCCCCACCCACCCAGAAGGCTACAATATAGTTTAAATGTTTCTCGATATATACATACGCATACAGATATGTACATACTCTTATATGTCTCTTTCCCAAACATACTCTACTCCTGAGCTTTTTTATGTTTGTACATAACTCTTGTTTCCTATCCCTCCTGCCTCTTTACTTTACTTTTACCTGCTACCTTGCCCTCCTATTACTTGCCCCTTGCTCTTCTACCAACTACCTTGCGCTCCTATTACTTGCCTTCCCCCTCCAAGCATCCCTCTCTATCCTCCCATTTCCATTAATCTAAACACCCTTCTATACCCCCTTTAACCTATTTCCTCATTCTGCCCTCTAAAGATCCCTCCCTTGTCCCCCCCCTCTCTATGCCCGTACCATTTTATTTCTTGTAAATTTAGAAGACTTTATACTCTTTTAAATATATATGTATTGTTCTCTTAAACCCATTCCCCATCAAAGTAGGTTACCAGAACTACAAGCCCTCCTCTATATCTGATTCCTCTATATCCTTTTTCCTCTTGCACCTCATTTGTTAAAATAGTTATCTTTTTAGCTGTTCCTAAATGTTTACTTTTTAAAATTTATATCATAGTCAGGTTTACCCCAATCTTTCTTATGAGCTCGCCAGGTATTAATAAGAATCTTAGACATACATATTACATTATATAAAAGGTAAACAGTCTGTCCTCATGAATCCCATATCTTTGGTACCATATACCTTATGTTTCCTTGGTTCTTATATATCTAATCTTCTATTAAGTTGAGATTTTTTAATAAAGTCTTGAAAGTGTGAGAGTTTGTCAAATATCCATTTTTTCATTAAAATAGTACTTGACTTTGCAGGGAAGGATTTTCAGCCAGAGCCCCAGCTCTTTTACTCGTCGATATATTGTGTTCCAAGACCTGCTATCCTTAATGTCTCGGCTGCTAGGTCTTGTGTAATTCTGATTGTGGCACCCTCATTTTTAAATTCTTTTAATCTTGATGCTTTTATATTTTATCCTTGAACTGGGGATTTCAGAATTTGACTGTGATATTCCTATGAGTTTTCCTCATAGAATCTCTTTTAAATAGTGATGATGGTTTTTTCTATTTCTACTTCCCTGCCTTGTTCTAATGCTGTTGGACAATTTTCTTAAATTATTTCTTGTATTATTGTGTCAATTTTTTATGATAACTTTCAGTTAGTCCAATTATTTTTATATTTCTCTTCTTGATCTGTTCTCCAAATCTGTTGTTTTTACAAGATGTTTCACTTTCTCTGCTATTTTTTTGTTATTCATGTTTTGTTTAATTATTTCTTGATCTCTTATAATTTTGCTGGCTTCACTTTGCCCAAATCTAATTTCTTTTCTTTAAGGGGGGGGGAAAGCAGGGCATTGGGGTTAAGTGACCCAGTTCTTATTTTCAAGGTGTCATTTTCCTCCTTAAGATTCTGAATCTCCTTTTCTAATTGGTTAACTTTCCTTTCATTACCTTCTTGTTTTTCTTGAATCATTCTTTTTTTTTTTTAGTTTTTCCTCCATCTCTGTCATGTGATTTTTAAAGTCTTTTAGAGATCTTCTATTAATTTTTTGCACAGGTGACCATTTGACGCTACTCTTTGAAGGTTTCTTTACTTTAATATCCTCCTCTGAAGTTGAACCCCGGTCATCTCTATTCCCATAATAGGTTTCTATGGTTGGATTCTTTCTCCTTTGTCTGTGCATTTTTTGGTGGTAATAGATTGATTTTTGTAGTCACCTCTAGGGGGTATGGGAAATGGTGCGTCTTTGCTCCAGATCTTCAGTTCTCCGCTCTAGCCTGAAACCAAATACTAGTTTTCTCCTGCATCTAGTCATAGTCCTGGAAGGGATGAAATGGTAGTGTCTTCTCTCAGTAACTCTTTTGGCACCTGGATAACATAGCACTTCTCTTCATCTAAGAGGGGTGGCAGAAACCGATTGGAGGAATATTTGCAGGTGTGTGATGTGTCTGAATAAAAATTGCATGCTCAAAATGAAAATTTTTTTTGGTATGAACATTAAGTATTCTAGAAACGCAGGAAAGAACAGTCTTCTGAATATTTGTGTCATTTTTGATGTTGGCAGTGTCTGGTGATCTTGGAGCTTTATGTTCCTTGTTATATCACATTTTTCCAGGATTACCCTTCATTCTCTTGTCATTTTTCAGGGATACCATTGCACCTATCTTAACTTTGTGCAATTTGATCCTCTGATACCACTTGTTAGGACAAATAATAATTTAAAAATGAAACGCACGATTATTTAAGCTTCTTGTTAATAGCTCACTTCAGAATTTGTGGTTGGATTTACCCTATGGAGTTTGTGCTTAGTATTATAGTACTTAGTGTATGTGTCAGTGTCATATGTAGGAAATTGTGTGAGCATTATGGAGATTAAAATGCCATTAAGAAATATTCTAATTCTTCCTTTTAGCAACTTGCTAATTTTTGTTACTGAACTTGGTTAACGTTTTTATAAAGTTAATTTTCTCAGTGTTGTTCTTTTGGTTTAAATATTATTAGTATTTCAAGTTCCTTGTAATGGAATTTCTGTAGTAATATGTTTAGTAGAAGCCTTATTGAATTATTTATTATTTGACTAGTTAAAAACAGCTCAGGGAGAAAAGCTCCCCTAGTGCTTTCTGGATAAAATCTCTCTCTCTCTCTCTCTCTCTCTCTCTCTCTCTCTCTCTCTCTCTCTCTCTTACTTTTCAGCTTGTCATAGCCTTCCATATAGTGTCATGGCTGTGTTTAGAAAGCCAAATATTAATTTCAGTAAGAATTACTCTTCTTTTTGGCAAATGAAATGTTTGTTTTGGTGTCTTTTGGATTCAGGGAGTTTTCATTTCTTTTTTTAAATGGAAACTAATTTTAAAACTTGTGCCTAAAAATCCTTTTTAAAGTCCTGTTCTGGCATGGAGGTGATCCTAGATTCCCAGAGACTATTCCGAAGAGTAGAAGGGCAGGAAGGCCCTGCTGAGCTGGAATGGATTTTAGAGATGGACTGACTAAATGTCTGTTGTTCAAGGACCAGCCTAGCTAACTTTGGTGAAGTGTATTCATGACCAGATTGGCCTCACACTGATGAACTTGTTAGTCATAGTGATGTTTAAACAGCGTTTACTGAGTTATAAAAGGATTGCTGTCTACATCAGTAGAGGCACCCACTCTGATGCAATTATGGATCTTTGAATTATTGAATTAAGTATAGTAGCACATAAATTTTTAAAAAATCTATTCTTTGTAGAGTGAATTTTTAAAGGTTGGCAGGGCTCAATATTTATATTTTAAAAACCTCAGTAATATAAGTTTTGTTATTTGATTATTTAATTATGGTGACCCTTATAGTCATGAAAAGACTGAAGAAAAGTCACCCTTGTCCCAGTTTGTCAAGAATTACATTATCTTGAATCTCTCCAGCTGGTTTTTGGCATCAGGGTGCTGATTTTTAAGATATTGAATTACTTACCCTTAATGTACAGTAATTGAGTTTGCCTATTTTATTCTTCAGCATTTAACAAACACAGCCATACACACAGAGATTATATGATTATGTGAGAATCAAAATGTCCATGTTTTCTTTGTTTTAACTTAATACATGTTTATCTTCCTGTGTTCAATCTCAGTGAAATTTGCCAGCAAGTCTGTGATCAGGGAAAAAGATATTTCTTATGGAGTTGTGTGATATAGCATAGTTGAACAGAGCCTGAAATATAGAATAATGCTATTGTGCTCATGCAAATTGACTTAGAATGGTGATTATGGAAAGATCTTAGATAAGAGGGGAAGAAGAATTGTAATAAGAAACCCTTTGTTTTAAACTAGTAATAAGTTGAAATGAGCATTGTCAGTCTTTAGCTGTCTTAAGGGGAAACTTCTGATCATAAAAAAAGCTTAAGATAAAATGTTTTAATGGTGGAAATGAAAATCTTCACATTGTAAGAAGTGAAACTATTCAGGGTCCTGATTTATTTATTTATCTTCAGAAGGCTTTAGTTCCTTCTAGCAGCATGGGAATAGTCATGTTCAATTTATGGGTACAGTTTACTACTTTACAATTAAATGGTGTATTCTAGCACTACCATTCTTGGACAGAGGGTCTACAACAGCTATAGATGTTTAAGAAAGAGTCTTTTTGTCTCAAAATATAAGGCTAGTGGAGAAAAGAGAACAGGAAGTTGTCCTTACCAGCTATCTGAGATGGTAATTGTTCTCACTGTCCCTCTCCACTCTAATTAATATACTCAGTTGTGAATGACTTTCCTCAAGGTCAGGTCTGTCATATAACTTCCTTCCATGGCCTTTCCCCCATAATATATCCCAGTGGCTTCCTATCACCTTGTATCAGTAAGGCAATAAACACAACATCGATGATGTGATGCCTATGTAGTTCTATATTTCAGAGTGTGAAAGACTCTCCATATAGAAGGTAGAAGAAGTAAAACATTTATTCAGACACCAGATAACCATATCCCATAACCAAATGTTCAGCTCCCACAGCCAGTTAGCCCACTTTATCATGACAGCAAGGAACTTGAAACATAGTATCACAAGTGGAGTCTCACTCTCCCAAAACCTGTCCGACCTCCTGCTGGAGTCTTCCCAAAAACAAACCCACAGTACAGCCATCACAGCCTGCTCAGCTATCACAGGTCAACTTTCTTTACCTGAGCTCCATCACTATGGCCATTAACAACCACAACAGCTCTCTCTCAGTATTTCCTATGACATAACTTCCTCTTCCTCTCAGTAAGTTCCTCCTACCATATGTGACTTAGGCTTCCTGTGTTGTAAGCAGGTCACATGGCCTATTAATGGGTGGGAAAGATCTTCAAATCTAAATTGCTACTACACACTTGGCATTTAAAGCTCTATATCAGGGCTCTCTAAAATGCAGGGGTGTGCGGCCCTCAATGGATTTATGCAGCCGCCTACAAGCAGAGAAATTTACAATGCTTTAGTAAATGAAGCCAATGCTACTGCAGAGCTTTCACTAAAATGGCAAATCAAAATATATTGTCTTTTGTTTCAATAAAAACCTAAGATTGGATAGCCCTGCTCTATATAATTGGGGCCTCACCCTACTTTTCCAGTTTTGTTATGCATTACTCCCTTTCACCTATCAATCACTCAAATGGGTCACTAAACAAGCATTTATTAAGCCCCTAACATGTGTAATGCACTAGGCATTGTAGTAGGGGCAATCCTAATTCACAGTGAGCCTTATAATCTAGTGAGGGAAATGACCAGTACATAGATAAGTTATACAGAGTAAATATTTAGTAAAGAAATAAAAACAAATACAAAATAGTTAAATATAAGGTAGTTAGGGAGAGCACTAGTCGTTGGTATATTAGGAAAAACTTGATGCAGAAGATGGTGTTTCAGCTGCATGTTAAAATTCATCCAACTAAGCTTGTCTTCTTTTTAGCTATTCCTCAAATATCATGTATCTTCTCTCACTGTCTTTATACAGGCTGTCTTTCATGACTAAAATGCATTTTCTTCCCATGTCTACCTTTTGGAATTTCTGTTTTCCTTCACAATTCAGCTCAAATGCCATCTTCCATATGAAACCCTTCCTGGTCCCCCTTGATGTTAGTGCTTTCTCCCTCAAAGTTACCTTCTTTTTTTCTGGTATTTTGTGTTAGAATATAACCTTCTTGAGGGAAGGGACTATTTTGTTTTATCTGTTTCTTTTGTGCCAGATACTAGCACAATGTTTAGCACATGCTTTATAAATTCAGGAGCACTGAAATACAATGAAAACAATTACTGGATTTAGAATCAAAGGACCTGAATTTGAATCCTGGTTGTGTCACATATATCCTTATGAGCCCAAATGCCTTGGACAACATAATGGCTCTGGGCCTGCTTTCTAGCTTCTTTCTTTACAACTTTTGGAGGTCAGTTTTTTTAAGGAAATACATATTGACTTTAATGTCAGTCTAAGCAAAATCTGTTTAGGAAGGAAAATCCATAAAAACTCAAATATTTCATTCTAAAGCCAAGTATAAAGATAGTATGTTATCTCTTTTGCTTGTACTGCTCCATTTTTTTGGGTAGTTGAGTGGTATGCCTATTCTTCTGATTTCTAACCCTTCTGATGAAACACAATCTTTTGTTGGTCTCAAATTATCTTGATTTTCCTCCCCCTCCCATGTAACTGTAATATATGTTTTATGTCCTAACCATTTTCATTTACACAAGCCCTATTAAATATTGTACATGTAATTAAAAAACAATATAGTGCTGGGTATATTGATATTGACATGCCGCAGAATATTGTTTTATTCCTCCTGTACATGTTAGCCTAGTTGATTTTTAACTTCAAACTTGAGGTTTCAGGTAGTTTATTCTGAACTCTGTTCATCTTAATTCCATCTCCAGATGTTTACTGAAATATAGTCAGATAAAGGGAACAGTGGGAAAATGATTATTGTCTAGATATTTCTTCAAACTGTGACTAATACTGTGGTATCTCCCTAATTAATAAGTGTCAAACTCCTATTCCCAGTTAATTTTAAACAGCAAAGGGAGGTCATTAAAATTAGAGCATTCCTTTCGAAAGAAATCAGAGGCTTTCTTTGACTTTCAAATCCTGAACAATTCATGTATTTCCTGTATTCAGTGTCAGGAAATGCTTGACTTTTGAAGCAGTAACGGTTACTACTAGATCTTTTAACTTAGCATACTAACGTAAACTTTGAGAAATATTGCTCATTCAGAAAGAGAGAAAGCTTCCTAGTAAATGTGGCAAAAGGCTTTTACTAAGGACTATATTTATTTATCAAATTTAATGTTCCTTGGGAATGGCTCCTCTCTTCAGCTGGATTCCTGATGAAAAGGTAACTTATATCATTATTCTTGTTTTTTTTTTTTCTGAATTTTCTTTTGCGTGGAAAATCTAAGCAAATCTCAAATCATGTGTCAATTTTAGATTTAGAATGATATTCTTAAAGTTAAAAGGATTAACGTGCTTAACATTACCAGGTTTCTTTGTTGCTTGCTAATTTAACTAACTATATATACTAATTAAATAATATGAAGTTTGATAGTACAGGGTTCTAACATAACAGCGTTCCTGCAGGAAGGAATGGCTTTGATGTTTATGATTGTTTACTTAGGCAATCTGAGTTCCTTAGTAAAGGCAGTGAAGCAATAACAAGAAAAAAAACTAACTATACAGGCTATTACTGTGTTGCTTCTCAGCAGTACTGTACTGTTTCTCAATATTGTGAGGCTCTTAAAAGTTAAAGCTGTGTAAGGCATTATGCTTTTTGTTATTTTATATGGATGAATTGGTCTTTTATATTTGAGAAAATAGGTGTTTATCAAAATATTTCTGATTCAATATTAGAAATTAGTATATTAGTCATCTTTTACCACTTCTGTATAGACTATTCCTTTTAAAGGTCTCTGAAATTATTTGCAGTTGTTGCCATTAGCTTTCAGAGCATACAAATACGGTTATAATAGTTCATTTGAAGGATTTTTATCCTGTTTAAAACATAAGACTTTTCCCATTAACATTCCTAACTGGATCACAATTGTACTTTGAATTTTGGCAGTATCCTTGTTATAGGTGGTTTAATATATTATGTTAGTTCCAAATTATCTTTTGTGGCTTAACGGTGTACTTACACTAAGAAAATTAGAAAAAAATAACCATTTTTATGTTTTAATAGCCAATACCAGATGCCACATTAAATGGCTTTTTGACAAGGTAATGTAATGGAGAATTTTAGACCTAGCAAGGACCTTAAAAATAATCTAGTGAAACGAAACTGAGATTCAAGGGATTAAGTGATTTGCCAGTAGTGGCAGACCTGGGCAAAACTTTCAGGTATTTTTACATGGATAACCCATTATCATATTAAGTAATCGTGTAAAAAACTGAGCTTATGATGGGAATTTTAGAATGACAAGTGAGGCTTCCCTGTTTCTGTTAGATGGCAACACCAATAACCATGCTATTTTTTTACCTTCCCTCTTTTTAAACTGCCCCCCAACCTGCCTTAATGGTTGTCCCTGCCAATCCATCTTTTTTTAAAGGTTTTTTTTGGGGGGGGGCAGGGAAATTGGGGTTAAGTGACTTGCCCAAGGTCACACAGCTAGTGAGTGTGTCAAGTATCTGAGGCCACATTTGAACTCAGGTCCTTCTGACTCAAGGGCCAGTGCTCTACTCACAGTGCCACCTAGCTGCCCCTCAATCCATCCTTCTTAACTGATGCTGCTGTATCCAAAATCACATTGTCATTGTAGGATAATATAAAGGTTGAAAACCCCATAAAAGAGGGTCCTAAATTCTGTACCCAAAACATATGAATTAAAGCATTTTCTCCCCAAATTTCTAGAATTGTATTTGTGAGTTGAGGAGCACATAGTTTACTGAGCTAGATGAGTAATAAAGCATGATTTGTGATCAAGAGGAATCATTTTTAAAAAAACATTTATATTAATACTTTTTGGTTTTGTATTACCTTTATTTCTAAATACACCTTTCCCATCTTCTTATCCAAAGAGCTATTCCCTGTGACAAAGAATGAATGAATTAATGAAAGTACTCACTATGTGCCAAGCTCTACTCTCAGCACTTGGGGATCCACATATAAAGACAACTCTTTCCTCTTAAGGAGCTTAAATTCTTTTAAAAATTTTTGTTTTTGTCTGAATTTAATAAATGACAAGTAAAATGCACATTTCCACATGAATAATAGACCAGAAAAAGAGATTGTACATAAAGCTGCCAATCTCTTTTATATACCGTTTACTTTTCTTTTTCACTATTAACTTTAAAGACTGTCCTTCTCATCCCCAGTTCTTCTGGCCTTCCTTCTGTTCAAAGTTACATTATGATAAGGAAGACAAATTACAGAGGAGAGCGATGACGAGGAAGGGGGTGGGGGGAGGGGAGGGGGAGGGATTTAGTGAAACTAACCAGCATATTAACCAAATACAGCATGTGCAGTGTTTTCTGATCATAGTGGTAAACATTGTATAAATTGGTTTTGCTGATTTCACTTATCTTAGTTCATATCAGTCTTTTCAGCATTGTTCTTATTCATAGTTTCTTATAGTATAGTACAATTTCATTGCTTTTGTGTGTCATTTTTATTAATTCCCCAATCAATAATCTATTTCATTTCCATTTTTTGCTACCACAAAAAGTGCTACTATATATATTTTAGGATGCATGGAAGTTTTTTATCTTTAATCCCTTTGGTATGTATCTAGCAGTGGAATATCTGGGTGAAAGAACATGGGCATTTTGTTAATTATTTTTTACTACAATTCCAAATTGCTTTCTATGGTGGTTGGGCCAACTCATACTCCACTAATAGCATTTTAGCATGGCTATCCTTCAAAAACCTCTTTGACATTGACTACTCCTTTTTTTCTTATCTTTGCTGATTAGCAGGAGTATGAGGTGAAACCTCAAGGTTGTTTTGATTTGCATTTCTCTTTAATATGAAGTGAACAGTTTGCAATTTTTTGGAGAAGTTTGTTCATATCCTGTGACTTTCCTTTGGGGAATGGCTCTTGGTCTTACATATTTCTGTTAGTTCCATATATATCTTATTAGATATTAGCCCCTCACCAGAGATACTTGATGAAAAGAAATCATTGCATTTTGAAACTCTTGGTGCTTTTGCCAGCCAGCACCATTACCTGAGAATCTTTCAAATCCATTCTCAGTGGCTTAAGAACCAACAGTACTAAAATGATAAGAGGAAAAGACTATACAGAGTTAGGTTTACTTGATCATATGTTGGCCTGTAACACCTGACTTCTTTCGTAAGCTGTGTCATGTGTACAGTCCTTTATCTCAAAGACATTACATAATCTTTCCATTACTCTTTAAAAGGAAGTGATAGATATGAATGTATCACTTTGTGTCTAATTGCTTGGTTCTGTTTTCTGTTATTTAAAAAATGGAATTCTTGTGCTTAAGACTTGAACATTCTTGGATATTCATAATAAATAATTTTGTTGAAGGAAGACAACTTGTTTGTATAATATCATAGACACCTAAAATCTAAGGATCAATTTCTGGTTTAGCTAGAGATTCACCATATGGATTAATTAGTAAATGTTTATTAAGTACCCACTATGTGCCAGTTCCTATGTGAAGCACTGAGAATACAAAAAGAAGCAAAAAAGACAGTCCCTGCCCTCAAGGAGCTCGTACTCTAATGGAGGTGACAACAAGCAAATAAACGTGACTTTTCATGTGCACTTTCTGGGCTTCATTTGAACCTCACAGTAGTTTTTGTGTTCATCACTAGGAAGCTTAGAGGACTATAATTACTTTTTTAGGGAAACTCATAACATCTTTGAAAGTAGTATTATAGCATCATAAGTTTAGATCTGGAAGGGACCTTAGACGCCATTGAGTACCACCTCTTTTATTTTATAGATAAGGAAACCAAGCCACAGAAAGGTTAGGGGGCTTGCCTAGCATCACACAGGTAGTGTCTCAAGTTGGATTTGAACCCGTCTTTCTGATTCTAAGTACAGTGCTCTACCTGCTCAATATCAGCTTCATAGAAATTGTATAGTTGTCTCTATTATAGTTACACAGATGCAACTTTTTATGAAACCATAAGAATGATATCTGTGTCAGAGTTTGAATTTTACCTGAACAAAACTTTAAATGTCAGTCATTTGATGATTTCACTTTTCTGCTTTACCTAGATTAACCTTTGATTGTTGTATATTTATCAGATATTTTGAGAGATATATACTATGTGTTGGTTATAGGTGAAATAGAAATGTTTCCAACTGAAATGAAGATTTTGTTTTCTTTTTGTCCTGCAGGTTCCTGATGTTATTAGCAGTATAAGGCAAGTGTCTAAAGCAGCCCTGAAAGAGGATGCCAAACCTAATAAAGATAATGAGGATGCCTTTTACAATTCTCAGAAGTTTGAAGTCCTTTATTGTGGAAAGGTAACTGTGACCCATAAGAAGGCCCCATCGACCCTCATTGATGACTGCATTGAAAAGTTCAGCCTACATGAACAACAGCGTCTCCGGCTCCTGAGTGAGCAGCGCAGTTCTGATTCCAGTAATGACCTTATGGTCTTTGAGTCAGAAGGACCATTTCACCAGTAGATGGTCAATTTGAGGAACTTATGAGATAACCTCTCCCTGCTTTCTGGCCTAGACGATGGTGGTGGGAACAGCCAAGTTTGTCTGGCTTGCTCGGTGTATGCCTTCCCTGAAAGGATTTTGGAAGATTCTGGTTTTGATTAACAGCAAGATTTAGGAGAGGTCCTCGATGTACGTAGTGTGACTGCAGTTCCCACAGAAGAAGGTGCATGATGGTCCACCTAGAAAAGTACAACCACGAAGACGACATGGGCAAGTGCCCCTAGTCACGTCCGAGGGCCCTCATGACTCAGAGAGAATAGTAGAACAATGCTGTTCCAGGGTACTTGCTGAGCATTGTGTGAGAGCTTTGCTTTGCAGTCTGTGGTATGTTGTATTGCAGCCTGAAGGTGGACAGAGAGCCAAGTTGACTTTAGCTAAACTGGCCACCTCTAAATGGTTAACTAAACCCTCCTTTTCATCCCTACTCTCAAACAAGGAAGAGTAGAGGCAAGGCAGAAAACAAGAGAAAGAGAACAAAAGTGCCAGAGTCAGAGAGAATCTGGGTTTGAGCCAGAGAATCTAACTGTGCAACTTATGACCTGTGTGGCTTTGGGCAAGACACTTATCCTCTCTGGGCCTTAATATCCTCATAAAAAAAAGGAGGGAGTTGGACCAGATGACTTCTTAGGGCCTTTCTAGATCTAAATGACCTATGGGCCAAAAGAAAGGAGAAGGGATTTCAGGAAATTGGAAAGGGAGGATACTGGGACATAAGAAAGGAACAGATATGAAAGGAATAGATTAAAAACAGCAAAGTGGAATGAATTTAAGGGGAAAAAAGATTACATTTGTGGCTTTAGGTCTCTCCTACCAATATACTGCATAGTATCAATCCATAAATAAATACTGTTAACCTCAATCTGCATAGAAGGCACCTCACCATATTTGAGTGAGTCACCAACTCTTACCAGGCATGGGAGAGGTAAAGGAAATTTCCTAATTAAAAAAAAGGAAAGTCTGGATAGTTATCAGAGTTTCCAGAGGGAGGACACACACACACACACACACACACACACACACACACACACACACACACACACACGCACGCTCGCTCTGTCTCTCTCTCTCTCTCACACACACACACAATCAGGAAAGAAGACTGAAGAAACAGTTAATTATTGAGTATTTCTGTCATCCGAAGAATTTGGGGAAAGGTATACTATGGGCATCAGAACAGTGCCTTTCCTGCTATTCTCCTTCAGCTCTCACTTCATCCCTTGCACCTGCCAAAATAAAGCAACTTAAGGTTATAAAATAGAGAGATCCTGAAGTTCCTTCTATTGTAGAATCAGAGGGGTCATTTGGTTAACCCCCAGCACTTTAGGGATGTTCCTCAATTATCGATATACAGATGATAACCTTTGCTTATTTTTAAACACCTTTAGAGAGAAAATGCCAAAATTTCCTTTGGTGACTCATTCAGATGTTTTAACAGGCATTTGGTTCAGCACACATGGGTCACCTTTCGTAAGGAGAATGATACCAAGGGAACATATTGACTAGATTTGTCCAGACTAACATGTAAGTTTTAATAAGATTTTAAGGTTTAGCTTTCCCTTTTGGGTCAGTCTACAGTTGTGTTATAAATTCTTAAGCTAATACTATATCATTGTGAGGAAACTTAGCAGTAATGGCTTTATTTCAATTCAGAGTTAAAACAGAGATCCGGTACAAACTCTTTGTCTCACAAGAAGGTAATGTAGTTAAACTTATACATTGATCCATTTTTTTCAGAAGTTGGGAGATTATTTTGGGCAACTGATATTTCATAACTAAAAGATTGAGAATGGTTGGTATATTTGGGACAGATCAATTTAGTGTGTATACATAATTGAATTTTTAGTGGTAAAGTGAAATTTTAAGTACTTTTGCATTGAAAATAATATGTCTTTATTTTCAAGGTTGGGAGATTTGAAATTAATCTAATCAGCCCAGATTCCAAGTCAGTTGTTCTTGAAAAAAATTTTAAAGATATATCTTCTTGTTCTCAGGTATGTATTACAGGAGAGGATAATATTTAAACAAATAGCCTATATAATGCATGTAAATAGACCCACAAATAATCAGATCCGAAAAAAGCTAGGTTTTAGTTTTATATACTTTCAGCTGTTTTAAATTTGTGTGTGTATATTGTGTAATCTTAGATTGCCACCTGCCTACCCTCCTATCTCCCCCTTAATAGATAGTGTTTCTCAAAATCTGAAGTAGTGAGGCCTGTGAGTATGACATGGTCATGCTTATTCCTTTGAACTCAAACTGATAGAAAAAAGAAAAAGAGTGTTTTTAACCATTTCTGTCACGGTTCCCATTCCTTTATCCCCTCCTTCCATCAGCGGCCCCCTCTTTACCTCTACCTCCCAATCATTCGAAAACAAGATATCTAACAATTCAAATATATTAGTTGGTGACTTTTACCTTTGTTTTAATTTGAAAATAATTTAAGCTCAGCACAGTGACACTTACCAGTGTTAACACAGTAACACATTCACCCTATCTGGACAAATGTTGTTTTGTCTGCTTTATTTTGCATGTCTGATTGCATAGCCTTACTTAACTTCTTTCATCTAGTTCTCTTTTCTAGCTCTCTTTAGACTTTACCTGGTTGAAGACAGCAGCATTTAGGAAGAGAATGGTGGAGGGCCCCTTTATGAGTGAGAAGTACTGAGGGTGGCTTTCTTTACTGTAAACGTGAAAACATCATGTCAGTGTTTTAAGACCCACTGAGCTAATGAGGTCCTCTGAATACAGAAGTTTTGTGTGTGTGTTTTCTCTCCATTCGTTGTGGAGCTAATGAAAGATTTTCTTTTAGTCACTAATGAACTGTGTCAGATTCAGATTACTTTCACTTTGTGGTTCTTTGGCCTACCCCTTAGTTATTGGATCACTTCATGCTAGAGCATCAGTTTTCTTTTTCTGCAGCCATTAGGCTAACTTTAGCATCTTAGGAATCACATTAGGTATCTGCAGGTTTAGTTTAAGCCTCATTCCTATTTTTATGCTGGCACCACATTTGCTTTTAAAATATATAGCCTTCTAGCCAGTTGCTACACGAGGGAAAGTGCTGGCTGGCCAGTGGAGATTGGAACAAAGGCTAGAGCATTCTCTAGGAGGTGTTTGGGAAGTTATCTAGGCTTTAGTTGAGGAGTAGCAATTAAGTATGGTGATTTGTAGAATGGACTGATTTACCTCTGGCGCTGTGGCAGTTACCACTGAATGAAAAGGGTGGACAGTTGCCGCCACAGTAATTTGTGTGTCACTTGTCTTTTGTGTGGTGGTTTCTAGAGTGTATGTAATTTATTTACATGGACAATGCATTTTAATGATAACTGAGCAGGCAGTGGGACATGGTGCAGAGGTGGCAAACACGTGGCATGTTGCATTGTAGCCTTCAACACTCCTGAGTGCATCCTAAACCATATTAAAATGGATTGTGGAAGCATTTTACAGAATAAATAAAAATATAATAAAATATAGATATTGTTGATGTATGGTTTTCTGAGTTGGTATGTGACCTGCAGAGATTCTTATGTACAGTTTAGTGGCTTCTGTTTCTATTTTGAATTTGATAACACTGGATATAGTAGACTTAGAGTCAAGAAAACGTAGGGCTATATCCTGCCTTTGAAACTGTGATCCTGGCAAGTTGGGCAAGGCACTTATCTCTCTGAACTTCAGTTTTCTTATCTGTAAAATGAGGGGGTTGGATTTAAGAGTCAGGAAGATCTGAATTTGAATCCTGCTGCAGATAATTACTAGCTGGGTGACCCTGGACAAGTCAGTGACCCTGTCTCAGCCAGTTTTTTTCATCTGTCAATGATAGCACCTATCTCAAACTGTAGTGAAGATTAAATGAGATAACATATGTAAAACACTTTGCAAACCTTAAACTGCTCTATAAATACAAGTTATGATGATGCCTGTCAGGTTCCTTCCAATTCTCAATCTGGATCCTGTGAAGTTCTTCATATAGAGAAGAGCTAGTTTAAATTAACTCATTAGACTTCTTGTCAACTTGTATTTGTGTAGCTTTTGAATAGTTTTCAGATTTATTCTATGTTCAGTATACCATTTGATGACACTAGATAAAAAAACTCAGTGATAGGAGGTGGAATATGTATAATGGATGGTTTGATGCCTTTAATACTTCTCTTCCTGAAGCTTTGAATCATATATAGCATTTGTTACAAATAAAGTTTGCTTGGGTGATCTCAGTCTTGATTTTTCACTGGATATCAAAGTCATTGTATGAGGGCTTTAAAAATTTTATTTTATAATGTTATACACATTTTTCCTGAAGATAAACATCTCTTAAGTGACAGAGTGTAGAGTTTTCTTGGCTATGTTAAATTTAGATAAGTGGGGGGTGGGGAGGCTGATCAGAATATGGAGTGCCTTTCTTAGCCATTTTAAAATTGTTTTGGACTCACATCCCTAATCTTACAACCTCCATGCCTCGAAGGTTGCATGGTTTTGTGGGAAGAATACTGTGCTGAGAGGTAGAGAGAACTTGGTTTCTAGTCCTGACACAGACACTTTTTGAACTCTAAAAAAGACCTAAACAGATACTCTAAGGGATTTCTTACCAGTGTGTGCCCCATATCAACTAATTTCAAATACTAAAAAGCAGAACCAGTGCAGCATGCATGATTGTTCCATACAGAGCTGAATAAATGACAAATATTTGTACAGGTAGTATTTTAGTTTCCATCCATAGCAAACTTTTTTTCAAATGGAAATTCACTGTAAGAGATGCCATATTATTCATAAATAAGGAGAAATAAAATTTTAAGTTGTACTTTTTACGCACTCATGTTGTTTACTGCTTCATAACAAATATATAAATTCAATCCTATGTGTATATTCTTAAAGAAAAATTTTAGAGGAATATTCTTCAGCTCAAAACCACAAATATAGTAAAAAGACCTCAGAAGTAAGTGACAGGAGATCTGCGTCTTGTTTTGTTTTCTTTTTTGAGGGAGGGAAGGTTAAGAGTAGAGTTAAGCCATTAATCAGCTAGCTGTGTGATTTTGGACAAGTTATTTTAGATCATAGGATCAACCATTTGGGGCCTCACTTTTGTTCTTTATGAAATTAGAAGGAAAAGTTCCTTCCCAGCTCCAAAATTCTGTTCCTTTTTCATTGTTTATATTTAATATTTTTCACATGAAATACAAAGGAAAATGTAATAAGCATATGACAGCAACAACAATTGACACATATTTAATGTTAACCCTGTGAAGTTGGTAATAATCATAGCACAGGTGTTATTTATTCCATTTTACAGGGAGGAAGCAGAAGGTGAGAGGGATCATAAGTGACTTTCTTATGGTCAGTAAGAGCCTGAGTTGGCATTTGACATTAGGTCTTCTGACTCCGGGTCTAGTACTTTTATCTGCTATGACCTACTGACTCTCTTTGAAAGTTCTTAATTTTTCTGCTGTGCTTTTGTTGCAACAATCCGGCTGGCAGCTGCTGTGGGGGTGAAAGGCCAACAAGAACGCTGCCTGCACAGGTTCTTTTGATCTGCCTACTAAGGAAAGCAACATTAAGGGATTAACAATCAAATTTCAGTCCAACATACAACTATCATTCACTTAGTTCAGGAGAAAAGGCAGCACCCTGAACTTCAGAGCAAATACAAACAAATTACAAAGATACATTATAAACAGACCAAATACAATTCATAGTTACCAAGAAACCATCAATATCTAGGTGAGCCAGGAGGCAATTAGAGTAGCTGCCCAGAGTCCCTTGCCTCCAGGAGTGAGAGCCTTAAGCAAATAGCTCTGTTCTCTCTTTTTATACACTCTTTAGTGGTCATCAAACATTATCTGAGTGACCAGAATTCAGGCTGCTACTATTGGCTCTGGTCTTAGCAACTCCCCTTAGGACCCTGAGGGCTTCACACCCACCTAGTAGATAGGAGTTTGGGCCCGGGGCTTTGTACTTAGTAAGGCTCAATCAAAGACACTTAATTTATCATTCTAAAATAGTAAAAAAGTCCCAACTCAATTGATGTTACACCTTTACTGTCAACCGAGACTACCTTCTTCTACCTTTTTATTTTATTAAGAATTCTCTAAATTTCTTATTTAACAATTTCTTAGCATTTTTAGTCATCTTTTCTTTTTGGTATCACTTTTGGTATACTTCTTGCTAAGGCTAACACAACTTCGTATGCCCTTAAATTCATCCCTATGCCTTTTCTAGGATCTTGTTAATTGAAATAATCCCATTCCCCTATATCTGCAATCTCTCCCTTTATTTTGTTTCCTTCCCGTCTGAACTATAAGCCTGCTCAGACCCCCCAGTTCTTTAAAGAAAAAAAATCCTTCACTGAACCCTACTTATTCAATTTTTTTTGAAAAAGTAGTTTATGTCCAATGCCATATAATCATGTCACCTCTTGGGCCTCAGTTTCTTCATCTGTAAGATTAGAGCTTAGATGAAATTGTCTCTAAATCCTATGACATTACCCTTTGCAATTTGGCTTTTCTCTCTGCCACTCTATAAAAAGCATTCCTTCAGAGGTCACTTATAGCCAATTCCAATATATATAGCCAATTCTTCTCATTCCTTCTCCTTTTTTGACTACTCTGTAGCATCTTACTGTGTTGTTCTGTTCCCCACCACTGTTCCTACTCCCCTCCTTTCTTTTTTGTTAATCTCTTTTACTTTTTGTGACAACCCACTATTATCATTTTGCACCTTCCTTTTTGATCATTCCTTTTTTGTTGTTATCTTCCTGTCCCTTAAGAGGAACGTACCCCAAGGTTCTTTCCTCAGATACTTTTTATACTTTGTTTTGGGAAGCTCACCTACTCCCATGGTTTTGAGTCTTACCTCTAAGCTAATGACTTTTTAATCTCTACTTTCAGCCTCTCAGAATTATCTTTATTTTTTCTAGTCTCCTAACATTCTTAATACCAATTGTACTCTTTTCTGCCTTATAGCTTGTATAACTTTGCATATTTATGTCCGTGTCATAACTTCTCCTCTTCTATGCCTGCCTTCCCCAACTAATATATTGCAACCTTCTTGAGGAAGGAACCGTATTTTAATGATCTTTATGTTTTCTCCAGTTCCTAGCAAAATACTTTTGTATATTGTTGACTCTCTGCAAATAGTGGTTGAGTGAATGAAGGAGCTCCCTTCTTTTTCCTGGAAAAAGAGTTCTCTTTATAACTGAGAACCAACTTGGAAACCAGACTTTTTGCTGTATATTATCAAGGAAATTAGATATATCCCTAGGCATCATGCAAAACCTGTATCCCAGTGGAAGGAGTGAAATGGATCTCATATACAAACATCTACATTCCCTGTGCTCTAATACTGGACTTCAGTGACTTTTTAAAGGGTATATGTGTATGGGTATATATTCATTTCTAAGGACGCTACACTTTCTTTTCCCTCACCAGGGTATAAAGCATGTTGATCACTTTGGATTTATCTGTCGGGAATCTCCAGAACCTGGGTTGAGTCACTATATTTGTTATGTGTTCCAGTGTGCAAGTGAATCTTTGGTAAGTGACTTTATTGTTGTTTACTTCTCATACTGGCAAAGTAAATGATTAAAAAAGCTATTTTTCTCAATCTAATTAAAGAGGCAATAAAAAAATAGAGGGAGTATGGAAGAAACATTTGAACTCAACAAATGTGCTAAGCATTTATTAAACACCTATGGCTGTGTGAACAGCAACATGGGGATTGTGGATGGAAAACTGACCTTTGTTTTAGGAAGATCTGGTTTCATTTCCTGTTTTTGACACTCACTGAGCATGAGAAAATAGCTTTTCTGCGTCCTTGGAAAGACTGCCTTACTAAGACTACAGATTACATAGGAGTGACTCATCAGCACAGATGGAAGAGTTTCCCCATGGGGAATTCCCCATACCGATGAAATCACAGGTCTAGATCAATGAAAGAAATGCATATGCTGGGCTCTGGAAGTACAAGGATAGATCTGATACAGGCTCTGCTTTTAAAGAGCTTACAATCTAAAGGGAGAAAAACACACTTGGTGCTACATGTAGCTTGTTTGTACATTGCTGTTCACATGTTGCTTTCCCCATTAGATTGTGAGCTCCTTGGGGGCAGAGACTGTCTTTTGCCTTTCTTTGAAGTCCCAATACTTAGCACAGTGCCTGGTACATGCTAGGTGCTTAATAAATTCCTGTTGGCTGGCTGACATAAGTAGCTATAATGTAAGAGACAGTCTGATAAATGCAAAGGAGATGTTAAGGCAAAATTTTGTGGGCAATTTGAGAAAGGAGTGATCACTTTCACCTGAGAGGGGTTCAAACCCTGTAAAACGGTGGAAGAATGGAACACTGAAACCAAATTGTAGGCATGTTCACCTTCCTAAGTTTATGTATTTCACTGACCTTAAAAATCCCATCATTTTAAAATTGTGTGTGTGTGTGTGTGTGTGTGTGTGTGTGTGTGTGTGTGTGTTTTAGCAGTGGGAATACAAGGGGAGGCTACTTTTCTTTTTCCTTATTCACTGTAGGAGGGGGGAGAGGGTTGATTCCTTATTCTTTCCTTCCAATCTGCTTCCATAGTAAGACAAAAACCAGTGAAAGTCTGGGAAAAAAATCTGGGTCTTTTTTTTCCCCCCCTTTCTCCTCAGTTTCCTAAGTGATGCGTTACTTTGATCTTTATCTTCTTGTCTGCAGTCTTTGGGTATTTTTTTCTGGGCTTTAAAAAATAGATTTTCCATCTTTTACATTGCCTTGTTTGCTGGCCTGGATTTTCCATGTTGTGTTTTTTTCCTGCTTTCCATCCTCTTTTATTTATCTCCAGGTCAAAACAATCAGTTTTGTTGATTAGGATACAGGAACCAACTGAGTAAAACAGACTTAAATAAGAGTTAAAAAATTACTTAGATATTTTTAGTCATACATACGTTTTACCTGTTCTCCATTCAAGCCATCTCTATTATATATTTACTACCAATTCCTTCTTTCCTCAACACCTATAAGTACCATGCCATTGCCCAAATACAGTTATTGTGAAACATTACAGGTATCACTTAGAAACACACAATGCAGAAAACTTGGATGTTGTCTTCAGGAATATGCTCATCCTTACAAGCTACATATATCACCTTGGACATCAGACTTGTTCAACACCCCTCCTGCTCCCATCCCAGCCCCATTTCAGCCTTTGCTTACTATCACTTGGCAGTGACAGAGACTGAATGGGGAAGTAGAAGGAGAATGGATGGAAGTGTCTATACTTCTCAATGTCATTCACTATAGGGGACAGTGTTTGGTTTGCAATTTCTGTCTTCTCCCAAAGTCAGTGAAGACTGTGCCCACAGCTAAGGGTCTTGTTCGGATGTCTAATATGAGCTCAGTCAGTTTTTAGATGTTGGCAAACCTCTACTTTCTATGACTGTATTAAAAGGAAGAATATGTCAATTAGGTCCACTGTCCTTAATGATTTCTATCATGACTTCATACTTTTTTGGGGGGAAGGGAGGAAATGGGGGAGGAATGAAGGGAGTTCTCCTAATATCCTAAGATATTCCAGTACATTTTGACCTACCTGGAAAAAAAGAAGTACACTAGTTGGTCTGTTACTTTAGTGTGTTTTAGTGATTTCAAGTCATATTAATATTTCTGTTAGTTTGTGTCAATTCTCAGGCATAGGATAGTTTTGGCAGAGGGAAATCAGTGTAAGAAAGTTTGGTACCTTCAGCATTAGTATCCCAGCAACACTGTGACTAAGGAAACAGACTGGACTGGCTGTGAATGTATTAGCACTGTAACAAGAATATCCTGGAGTCTCAGTTTCAGCACAGTTGTTTTTAGAACAAGATCATTCCAGAAACCAGGAACTCTAGTCACCGTAATTACATTGGTAAAACACAGTACAAGATGGAAAGGCATCAGAACTATGTGATGGAAGAATGGTTATATATAAATTATCCATATAATGAGGGACAGCTGAAACAAATGACATACTAGGATCAAAAACAAAGTCATTTAGGCAGTATGGTTACAAGCCATGGTCTCATGGATATGGTTGTGGCAGGTGTGCAAGACAGTGCATTACTTAATCACTCCTGGGGTCTTATCTTTGTTGAGTACAAAGAATAAATAGGAGACCTTTTTTTTCCTGCACCTATGCAGCATAATGCAATTTATTCAATGAAATTTATTTCAATTTATAACTTAATCAGAAGTACAAGAATATTATACTCCTAGGTTAGTATAGTACCTAAGCTGGTAAAACAAACCATAGGATTCAAAGCAACTGGAATTTTTGCCAGATGTTCCCTAACCAAAAGTAGATGAAATTCACAGAATCTCAGAGTTAAAAGGGACTTCAGAGGCATCTAGTCCAACCCCTACCTGAATGAAAATGGCTTTTCCAACATTTGTTGACAAGTGGTAATCTGTCTGCTGACTGAAAACCCTCAGGGAACCCACTGTCTCCCAGAGTAATTATTTCTACTTTTAAACAGTTCTAGTTGTTAAGAAATTTTTACTTAAATTGTCTCTTAATGATGCCTCACTGCAACTTCTCTTAACTGATCGTAGTAGAGCAGTTAGAGGTTCAAGAATGTAGAGATGAGAAAAAAGTAAACTACTTAGATGCAGAAAATTTGAATAGTGGAGTCATATGAATATTCATGAACTTCCTGATACTGTGAAGAAGCAAATATAACCTGGGAATGTATTGATAGGACAACAATATACTAGGTTTGGGAAGTTATTCTTTTATACTTGGCATTGGTTAGACCCTTTGTTAAAATTCTATATTCATTGTTGGATCTGCATATTTAAAGAGGTAGAAAAGCAGCGACTGTCCAGAGAAGAACAATAGAAATGGAGAGTAATTCGGTTAGATTTTTCCTTTGCCCTCATTATTTTCCCTGTGTGGTAGTATACTTTCTCTTAAATGATGAAAAGAATCATTTCCTCCTCTCCTCACCTCAGCAGTAGAGTGCAGGCTCCTTGTGGGCAGGGGCTGCTCCTTTTTTGTGTGCTTTTATCCCCAGTACAGTGCCTTGCACATAGGAGGTAAGTAATAAATATTTATTAAATTGATTTGAAGGAATGGAACAATAGTTCATGGGAAGAAAAGTTTAAAAATCTGTGATTGTTTAGCCTAGAAAAAGAGACGAGGAAGGGATGACTTAATAAGGATAGCTAGAGGGATTTGTTAAGACCATAAAGCAAATGGATTTAGTATGCAGCAAACTAGAGCCATACAACTGGATCATTAGACCATTTGGGGATTCATGGGCCTCATCCAGAAAGTCCTCTTTTATTTCTTCATGTGCCTAAGAAATAAAAGAAACGTTCTCTAGTTTATTCATTCAGCAGACATTTGTCAAACACCAAGAGTGTGTAGGACACTGTGCTAGGTACTTGGGGTATAAAGATAAATGCTGCAGAGCCTATGCCTTCAAAGATTTTTGTCTCTGTTGGTGATGAATTAGTGAAACAAATTGCTATTTTGTTAATGTAGCTCTGTAAACTTAGGATTGATAACCATTCATCTGAGATATGTGTACTTGCATAAGGTAAAAGACAGAACCAGATAACATCTTGAGATCCTTTTATAACCTATGAGAATTTGAATTATTGAGATGGCTTTAGCATAGTGGATAGAACACCCAGCCTGAATTCAAATTTGGCCTTAGATTCTGTGTGACCCTGAACAAGCCACCTAACCTCTGTTTGCCTCAGCTGCTGCATCGGTAAAATGGGGATAATAATAGCACTTATCTTCTATTATTGTTGTTAAGATTAAATGAGATAATAACTGTAAAGTGCTTAGCACAATGCCTGGCACATCATAAGTTGTATGTAAATATTTATTATTATTTATTATCTTTAGGAGATTCTGCTAATGTTCTAGGAACTCTATGGGAGATATAAAATAAAAATTTAAAAAATTAAAAATAAAACATATAAAAATAAAACGGGAGATATAAAATAAAATTAAAAAATGAAACAAAATATACAAAATAAAATAAAAATAATATAAAATAAATAAAAATTTAAAATTATAGAACAATAGTAATCAGACATGTATTTTGTTGGAATTTGGTAGAAACATGCCAATAAATTTGAGAGCCCTTTGGAAAGGGTTCCATTTCTGTTTGTTGTAAAAGTGACTGAGAAGATTTTATACTTAGATCTATCTACTCAGCATAGTCAATAATTCAGGGAGTCTTTTACACTAAGAATAAATAAACTGAACAAATCAACCCATTTTAAAGCTACTAATATTGTTAATCAGGGGGTTAATCCCTAAGTACCTTTAGTAAAAGGTTGCTGCCTCCCCAAACAAACACACCAACCCACAGCAGTGAACATACCTATATATACCATTCAAAACAGTTTTTTGGAAAATGGAGTACAGGGAAAACAAGCTAAGAGGATGTGTATCATATTTTCCCCTCACAAGTTTTGGAGCCCTTGATTTTTTGAAAATGGAGCATAAAGTAGCTGAACCCAAAGGCCCTGTGAGTAAATCCATTTTACGTGAAGTTTTACCCAAGTATCCATTTTAGGAGGATGAGAATAATACATTAGACTCTTAATCTAATCTGTATATTCGATGCTGTGTACATACAAATATGTAAGTTGGCCTACTACTTTGAATAGCACCTTATCCTTAAATTAGGCCAAAGGGTAGGGGACAGTTTCTCAAAACAAAAATACTATGTTCTAAGCATAATTCCAGTTTTGAATATCTAAAGTGCTTCTGGTGAGGAGTTATCACTCTCAGTTGCCTGCAAGAAAACTATAGAGTGTGACCTTTTTCAGTTCTGTGGGGTGTGGGAAAACCACACTACTGTATTTGTGGATATGTCCCAGAGAAGGCAAGGGCATAGGCTAACCAACTGAACAATGCCTGCAGATGAGCTGTTACTTGGACCTCAAGTGTAGCAGCCAGGAAATTTAGACGGCTGCATTCAAATCTCCTGATCCAATTGAATGAAAGAACAAACAAGAAATGAGCTGGCCTGAGATGCTGCCAGGTCAGTACTGGGACCCACAGCTTCGCTGGTATTTGACATGGGTCAAAAGTAGAATGATGCTCATTTAGAGACTCTGAGGAGACGTCATTGACGATAGAATATTTTTTTTTCTGAATCGAATAGATTACCAAAGTCATTCCTTCTTCTCTCCCCCACAAAGTCATACCGAAATTAAAATAATATGAGGAGATACTACCACAACTGATAATTGCTCGTAGAATAACAGCAGACATAGCTTAGCAAGCAAGCTGCTCCTGATGGATGTTGCAAATTATCTTTTTAATTTTCAGAGATCTCTGTCAAAATATTTAGTTTAAAAAGTATACTAATTTGGGATCAAATGGACACTTAGTCAGACTGATGTGAAAACTAGATCCAGGCAACCAGGAATCAAACCTTACCTCAGACTGACATTGTTTTGTCTCTTCATGCAAAGTTTTATAATCCTGGATAAGTTTTTCATTTGGTACTACAAGAGCAGCCTTTTATAGACTCGAATTTTGTTTCTTCTTGTAGGTTGATGAGGTAATGCTCACCCTGAAACAAGCCTTCAGCACAGCGGCTGCCCTTCAGAGTGCCAAAACCCAGATTAAGTTGTGTGAGGCCTGTCCAATGCACTCTTTGCACAAACTCTGTGAAAGAATTGAAGGTATGTATTGACTTGGCCTCTGCAAAACAAGTTTGATTTTTGCCTGGCACATAGGAGTTGCTTAATAAATACCTGTTGACTTGAATTGTATTTGCTAAACGAAAGAAAAAGTTTCTACTTTTATTAAATGACTTTTTTTTCTGGCCTAAGCATATGTTGTATTCCCTGGATATTCAGATCGAGGAGATAGACAGAGAAGAGCTGCCCTTAGCAAGGTTCTCTGCCCCAAATAGGCCTTGAGTAAATATTTATTGAAGAGAAGGAAGACAAAAATCTCATCTCATAAAAAGTTGCTATTTGTCAGATTTCTTTTTTGTTATTTATGTATTTATTTTTCTGAATAAAAATTCAGAACTTTTAAGAACGACTCATAACAGCATTCTCTAGGGGAGAAAGCATGGCCAGGGTTTCAGGAAAAGAATGGATAAAGGTGATTTCATAAAAACTCTATAGCTTTGAAAATAGCTATGAAAACTCAATAGCTCATATTGGTATAGAACAGGGCTGGTCCAAAATGTGGCCCACAGTGCAATTTATGTGGCCCACCTACAAGCATAGAAATTTACATAAATGCTTTAGTAAATGAAGCTGAGTTACCTCAGCGCTCTCACTAAAATGGCAAATCAAAATATGTTGTCTGTTGTTTCAGTAAAAACCTAAGGTTGGACAGACCTGGTATAGAATAAGCTTTAGTTTTGAAGAATATTTTATTCTTACCTTATGAAACTTTGAATATAATGACATTTCTTAAATGGATTTAGTGATTAAGGCTTGATTCCTGGAACAAGTTAAGAACCATTCAGATTTGAATTACTTGAAGTTTCATGAGGTCATGGTCTCACAGACTACATTCCCTAATCATTTGTCAATTTGGGCTGCTGTTTAGGGGAAGGAAATAAAATCTTAAGGGTAAAACATTGTTAACACAAAAAAATTGAATATCCTGTTTTAGATACTCTGGAGTCTATGGTAATTTCGCTGCTAAATACAATATATTTCCTCTCCTCCTCCACCAGATTCTCATTAATTAGATTCACAAAAATATGAGAGGTAAAACAGCATGGGGGGGGTTAGTTCTATAGAAATAGTTCAATCAGTGAGTTATTTGACAAACAGTGTTACAATAAGATTTTGTGACTTGGCAGATAGAATTTGGTTAGAAGGTATTTAATGATCTTATTGAAAATTGAGGTTGAGGGCAGAGCTAGGGTGGTGGAGTAAAGGCAGGGACTTGCCTGAGCTCTCCCCTAAACCCCTCCAAATACCTTTAAATAATGACTCTAAACAAATTCTAGTGCAGCAGAGCCCACAAAAAGATGGAGTGAAGCAATTTTCTAGCCCAAGACAACTTGGAAGTTTGGTAGGAAAAGTCTGTTACACCAAGGTGAGAGAGAAGAGCAGTCCAGTGCAGGCCAGGACAGTGCAGACTTGGCCCCAGAATTGGCAGTTTCCAGACCTCCTACCCCACAGATGCCAAAGACATTTTAGAAGGTCAGCAGGAAAGGTCTGTCATACCTGAGTAAGATGTAGGTTGCACCAGCATAGCCCTGGCCCCAGCAAACCAGAAGCAGGTCTTGGGAGCCACTGAATCAGCAGTGGCAGTGGCTGCTTTTGGAGTTCTTAGCCAACAGATGGTGAGGGGCTCAAACAACTGGTCAAAAGGAGATTACAAGGGTCTGTTTGCTAGCACTGAAGCAGGACTCTGTCGCTTTGACCATACCCAGATCTGGGTCACTGTCCTGGGTGCAGTCCCAGGTCAAAGAGCAATAGCTCACCAGAGCTTGTGACCACAGTGGAGTGGGGACCTTCCTTCACAGTTCCAGGGCAGAAAAGGGTGCTTGGGGTCACTTACAGACCAGAGCACAGGCCAGAAAAGAAGTAAACACCTCTCCGCAGATCATACCACCTTGAAAGAACTGAAAACTTACAGGTGCCTAGAAGTATCTCTGAAAACAGCTGCACAAAACCCCTGAAGCTTGGGAGAGTGTACCCTCCACCCTGGAAGCAGAGCCCTATTTTAACAAAGAGTTAAAAGTCAAGTAATAGGCTGAGAAAATGAGCAAACAAAAAAAAATTCTGACCATAGAAAGTTACTATGGTGACAAAGAAGATTAAAGTATACAATGAGAAGATCACAGAATCAAAACTTCTACATCCAAACACTCCAAAAATATATGAATTGGTTTCAGGCCATGGAAGATCTCAAAACGGATTTTGAAAATCAAGTAAGAGAAGTAGAGGAAAAATTGGGAAGAGAAATGAAAGCGATGCAAATCCTGAAAAACAAGTCAACAGCTTGTTAAAGGAGACCCCCCAAAATACTGACAAAAATAACACCTTAAACAATAGGCTAAGTCAAATGGTAAAAGAGGTACAAAAAAGCCAATGGGGAGAAGAATGCCTTAAAAAGCAGAATGGAAATGGAGGTACAAAAGCTCACTGAAGAAAATAATTACTTAAAAATTAGAATGGAGCAAATAGAAGCTAATGATTTATGAGAAATCAAGAAACAATAAAAGAAAACTAAAGAAAAAATAGAAGACAATGTGAAATATCTCTTTGGAAAAACAGCTGACCTAGAAAATAGATCCAAGTGAAAGATAATTTAAAAATTGTTGGACTGCCTGAAAGCCATGATCAAAAAAAGAGCCTAGACATCATCTTTCAAGAAATTATCAAGAAAAACTGCCTTGATATTCTGGAACCAGAGGGTACCATAGAAATCGAAAGAATCCACCAATCACCTCTTGAAAGAGATCGATCCCAAAATGAAAACTCCCAGGAATATTATAGCCAAATTCCAGAGCTCCTAGGTCAAGGAGAAAACAGCCAGAAAGAAAAATGAGGTTGATTGGGATGATCTTATATGGAATATACTTGGAATTGGGTTGAAAAATATGTAGGCTTTTGTTGCCATGGTAATGATGTGTTGGAAATGGAACTATGGGATGGTTTTCAGAGAATTCTAGGGTAGCAGTATCAGAAAGAGGAGAGGAAGAAAAGAGATTCATAGCCCAGGAAGTGCCATCCATCTTGGTGAATGTGGTGGAGAAGTTGGGCACCTGCGTGTTCTTTTTTCTCTTCAGTGAGACAAAGCGAACTGCTGAATCGAAGATGCTAAGGTCAGTGGGGATATTTGCTCTGCTAGTAAGGATAATTGGCAAAGAAAAATTGGAAAAATATTCCAAGTGCGACTTAGAGATATTACCCATCGCCCCTACCTCTCTTTTAGCTAGGTGGCATGTCAGAGCACTAGGCCTTATGTCAGGAAGACCCTATTTTGAATAAAGCCTCAAGTATACTTACTTACTAACTGTGTGAACCAGTTCAAGTCATTTAATCGCAGTGTTCCTCAGTTGTTGTGAGGATCAAATGAAATAATATTTGTAAAACACTTAGCTCAATGCCTGGCACATTGTAGGCACTTAATAAATCCCAGTCTTCCCTCCATCCGGTCCTCCCTTCCTCCTTTTTTCCTCCCTCCCTTCATCCCTCTCTTCATCCTTTTCTTCATCCCTTTCTTCACTCCCTTTTATATAACTGAAATTAGTAGCCACTGACCCAGGTTGCATAATCCATGCTAGCATTGTAGATAGAGACTGGGGATACTGATCAGTCTGGAAAAAGCAGGAGATGCACCTATCCTCTTGCAAAAGGCATTTGGGAGGGCTGCTAAGAAATTATTTCTCCCTGGATGATGACGATCCTTCTTCATCACTCTGTGATCATATTTATTAGCTACATTGAAGTTGATTTACAGGAGACAGTGGAGACAGATAGTAGAACCTGAAGCAACTTAAAAAATTCCTATCCTAGAGAAGATAAGCAACTGGAGACAGAAATGAACTACTTCAGGACAAAGGGCAGAGGTGAGGTTTCTATCCCATGAACCTCCTTTTAGATTCTTGTGTCAGGGTATATCTTGTTGCTTCCTATGCTAGGAGCAATATCCTAAATACTTTTCCCTCCTATGAAGTTTTCCTCAAAAGGCTTTGAAACCAATCCTAGAGAATTCATTGGTTTGGGGAACTAAAGACTCAAGCATTTGACATCACTTCCTTGTCATCTGAGTACACACAGACATTTCCCAGTTACTCTTCGATGCTTGGCTGGTCGATCATGATAAGCAGCTCAGAGGTAGCAGATCTGTGATTGGCTGAATCAGTGTTCAGTGTTCTTACTGCTCATCTTAGCTGAATGGCTTTCCTTTGGTATGGCTATGTCAGTCTTTTTGCATCTCATTTCATTCCAATGTAAGGACTAAACTACCCCTGGCCTGGCCTGAGGCAGGCACATCCCCAAACATTCCTGTATCACCATTTCCATTTTAAGTAGTTTATTTAGTGAGGAGGATATTTGCAGAGTGAGGGACTTCCTCTAGCCTTTTCACTCATCGCCATCCTGTTTACACCACTACACTGGGATTTTGTTGCATGTGTACTTATGACCCTATTGCAAATATTCCAACATCATTTACTTTTAGAAATTATTATGGTACTTTGAATAGGATGGTAATGTAAAACTGGGCCAAAGAATCAAAGGGAGTGTTTCTGTTTTTTAAAATGGCGTAGAGGAGGCCTCAACATGTTTGCAGGCAGAGGGAGTAGTTAGTAGAGGGAATAATTGAAGAGGAGAATGAAAGTAGGGCTAATCAGTAGAGCAAAATCCTACAACACCCAGGAGGAGTTGAGTCCTTGAGTATTTCAAGGAGGAAGTGTGTCAGGAATTTGGAATTCTTTGGGACTGATAGGAGAAGACAGAGACAGGTTTTTTCTGCTCAGGTCGGAAGGAGAATAAATTGTAATTCTGAAGGAACTCTTTTAGGGATATCAAGAACCACCCAGAGTGCAAGTCTATGTGGCTTTGAGGTGACTGGAAGGCAACATGGATGCTGAATTCCAGAGCATGGAAGCAGGAGAATTAGTGGTTGGGTGGAATGTCATGGAATGACTGATTTAGATAGGGAAGGGACCTTTGAGGTCATTTCATCCAACTCATTTTCTTGTTGAGGAAACTGAGGCTCAGAGAGATTAAATGCCCAGGGTCACAGAAGTAGTGAGTGGCAGAGAACAATATGTGTGCGTAGGTGAATGTCGAGTCTGTTAGATTCCATGGTGCTGGATTTTTAGAGCTGGTGTGAGAGTACAGGGAGTGTGTGTAATTGGGACCAATAGCTGGAAATTTTAAGCTGCGGTGGTGAGTTTGCAGAGTATAGTGACTAGAGACTGAGCCTGTGGTGTCATAAGGCTTGACTTCATGTGTCAGGACATGTGTGCTTGGTAGTTAAGATCATAACCTTGTTACTATCCATAAAATATATAACAGTGTGGAACAAATAAAGAGAATTGTAGTATTTAGTGCAACTTAGCTCAATCAAAGGAATAGCCGAATTTTCCTTCAGTTTTCTGGAGAATGCCAATTGTGGGAGGAGTGCACTGGACAGTCTTGTGCAGTGGCTGTCTCATCACGGCTTGGAAGTGACACTGCCTTCTCAAAAGCCATTTCAGAAGAGCACAAGTTCTTTCAGGTTTTACCAGATTCTTGGCGTAGTTGAGACCTAAAATAAGTGAGAAGGTGGTCAGGAGTGCCTAACAACCCCAAAATGAGTTCATATTACCAGGGCTGGACAGCTACTACATCTTAGAGTATTGAAAAAGAATCCCTGTCCGTTATCTTTGAATGGTCTTGTAGATGAGTAGAGAGAATTCAAGATTGAAGACAGGCAGATGACCCAGTCCCCTTACCACCACCCCCCAAATATTCAAAAACAAAAAATGGAAGAGGGTAGAATCTTCAGACTGTAAACTGAGCTTGACTCTGGTTCCTGGCAAACTTTTAGAATATATCACTAAATAGATGGTTTGTTAACATTTGGAAAATAAAATAGTGATCACTAAGAACCAGGAAGGTCTCATCTAGAACGGATTATTCCAAATAATCCAATTTCTGAATTTTAGTGAGATATTTGATAGTTTTTCACAATATCTTTGTGGATGCAGTAGATCAATGTTGACTAGTCAGTAACATTTATTGTTAAGCGAATTTAGAATTGGTTGGATGACTAGGTATAAAATATATTGATTAATGATTTGATGTTTTTCTTGAGCAAGAACTCCAACTGGAGTACTGAGAGATAAGTCTTTCATCTGGTGTTGTTCATTGTTTTCCTTAGTGACCCAGATAAAGGGATAGATAGAATATTTATCTAACTTACTGAGAAGATGATCTACTGTTTGAACACATAGCTGTGAAGATGGGCAGTAGTAAATTATGCAGAATTAAATTTGTTCTATGATATATTTCGTATTTCTTCTGATTTTTTTAGGCCTTTATCCACCAAGAGCCAAACTAGTAATACAGAGACATCTCTCATCATTGACAGATAATGAACAGGCTGACATTTTTGAACGTGTTCAGGTAACAAGATCCAAAAAATTTAAGTTGGAGATATGTAGTAGTAAGTAACAGGACCCTGTATTTTTAACATTATTTTACTCTTACTCTCCTAAATAAAGTCACAGATATTTGGATAATGTTCTTATTAGTTAATAGGTCATATCTAAAGTGTCAACATTGATTTTACTGTTAAAAATAGCTAATATTTTAGTTGCTTAGTATTATTGATATTTCCTTTTCCTGACCAATTAGGCATAAGAATAACTAAAATAATAGAAGCTACATTGCTAAAAAATGTTTCTGTTTTGTTCTGTTCTTTTCATCAGAAAATGAAACCAGTAAATGACCAAGAAGAAAATGAACTTGTAATTTTGCATTTGAGGCAGTTGTGTGAAACTAAACAAAAGACCCATATTCATATTGGAGAAACTCAGTCGGTAAAATTTTTTTTTCCTGTTTGTTGGTATGTGTCCATATAAAGTCCATCACTCTAATATTGAGGGGTCTTTTGAAAATCGCTCAGATTTAGCCAAAATAGCAGAAGGGGTGAATGAAGATTTTCCTTGTCTTAAATTCTCGTATTCCTTTGGACTAAAATTCTGGAAACTATATACACACACACACACACACACACACACACACACACACACACATACATATATATATATAACACACATACATATATATATATACACACACACATATATATTATATATGTATTTGTACAACTTCTTTCAGTATTTGGAGGTTTTGTAGGAAAATTACTAACTGCATTAGAGATGATTTTAAAGAGCATTGTCTGTATTGATTAAAAAAAGATGAAGATATTTCTGGAATATAATCAATAGATCATATATGTGTATAATTAATAAAGGACACAAGGTATTAGGCATATTATTTTGTTTTTGTTTTCTGATTAATAGAGACTGTACAGGGTACTGATGAGATCATTGGATTTGGAGTCATAAGACCTAGTTTTAAGCCCTTTGTCTGCCTTTTAGTAACTTTATGACCTTAAGCAAGTCCCTTAACTCATTGAGGGTTCTTTTTCTTATCTGTAAAATTATACTACCTACCTCACGAGATTGTGTGGTGAGGAAACTGTTTTCAAAATTGTCATACTGGTACAAATGTGAACTCTGACTAATGTCATTTGGACAAATAATAGGACCTGGAAAGGTAAACCAGCAGAATAGGATGTAGTGACAAGGTCCTACCACTAGCTAAATCACAACTTAGCCCTTTTAACCTTATTCATTTAGGTGGAGAGTGACATTAGCCATAGTATACTCTTTAAACGAAATGATGTTACAGATGCATGCAAAGTAACACCGGCGCTGTTTCTTATTTTATAATATAAAGATAAATTTATAAGTTAATTTATTAATTCATAAATATGATATTGTTGTGCTTAAGGGACATGGGAAAGGAGGTAAGCTGGGATTAACAGA
Source organism: Trichosurus vulpecula (assembly GCF_011100635.1). Taxonomy (NCBI): domain Eukaryota; kingdom Metazoa; phylum Chordata; class Mammalia; order Diprotodontia; family Phalangeridae; genus Trichosurus; species Trichosurus vulpecula. Next base: position 337,191,921 of record NC_050576.1, on the reverse strand, counting down.
ATTCATCATCTTTGTGCCAAAAGTAGCTTTTTTTCTTGACATTTTTATTTCTGCCAGTGGTATTTATATTATAAAATAAGATGATGTACTTTGCATATAAGTTACCTAAATAATGTGACAATATACAGCTTTGTTGTACTTCTTTTCAAGTCTTAAACCAGTCCATTTGCAAAACTAAATGGTGGCCACTTGATTGGAAAAGATCAATTTACATCTTATTCATAAAAGACCAAGGAATGTTCAAATTACAATTGTACTTACTTCAAATGCCAGTAAGGTTATGCTGAAAATTCTGCAAGCTAGGCTTCACCAATATATGTGAACTGAGAATTTCAAAGAGGCAGATGAACTAGAGACTAAATTGCCAATATTTTCTGGATTATGGAGAAAGCAAGGGAGTTCCAGAAAAAACAGATACTTCTACTTCATTGACTACTAAAGCTCTTGACTGTGTGCATCACAATAAAATGTGGCAAGGTCTCAAAGAGATGAGAATACCAGATCATCTTACTTGTCTCCTGAGGAACCGGTGTGCAGGTCAAGAAGCAAAAGAAGCAAGCATGGAACAACTGATTGGTTTAAGATTGGAAAAGGAGTGCTTAGCATACCGTCTGGCATATAATAGGCACTTAATAAATGTTTACTGACTGATTGATATCTGGATCCTTACAATAATCACCTTAACTGATCTCCCTTACTCATCTCCTCTCCCCACCATTATATCCTGAACAATGTCATAAAATTAATCTTTCTGAAACATTCCTTTCATAATATAATTCCCTGGCACATAAACTTTCAGAGACTCTTCATCAATCACAGGATAAAACCCAAACTCCATTCACTTTGCACCTGAGAGTTTGGCCTTATCTTGTCTTTTTCTTTACTTTTCTGTGTGATCATCCTTCTTCTGGCAGACTGGTTTCTTTTCTGTATTTTGGATATACTTTGCACATTCTCTCATGTTTTAGCTTAGATCATATCTTCTGTCTTGAATACCCTTCAGTTTTTTCCTCCCTCCTTGAATTCTATCCATCTTTTCAACATCCCTTTCATATCCTTGTTTTCCATGCATACTTTTCTGAGTTACCCTCTTAGAATTATAGTTTTTTGAGGGCAAGAAGTATTTCACTTCTGTTGTATCTCCACTGCTTAGCGAAGTACATGGCACATAGTAGGGGCTTAACAAATGTTTGTTTATTGATTGCTTATACTAGAGCTGTCAAGCTTGCAGCTCATGGTTTTCTATTTCAGTATGTGGCCTGCAGGGATCTATTTCATTTGAGTTTGACACCACTGGTCTATACCACTCATTTTACCTTTTTATCTGTATATCACAACTCCCCAGTTAGACTATAAATTCTTTTCAAAGACCATGCTTTATATCTCTTTGTATCACTTACAATGCAGTCATTCCTCAACTTTCATTCCTAGAAAATGGTGTGAAAGTAAAAAACACAAATGTTGATACGCTGAACCTGTGGGAAATAGGGTGTTAGGTTTACATGACCACTAAAAATTGTGATCTTTTGCTAGAGATTGCTGAAAATACACTTTTCTACATATGATTCCTTATAATAAAATATTTGTTCCGATAATAGGTACTTTTCCTAAGACAGTAATCATGGAAAAACCCATAAAATACAAGAGAGAGGTAAAGCAGTGCTAGACAAGGGGGGGGGGGGGGGCTGGGCAGTGATTGCAGAAGAACCTGGGAGGTAAAAAAGAGAAAAGGGCAACCTGCCATCACTAATCTTCCTTTTGGCTCTGTGGTTGAACTGTTCCCCATAAAAAGCATATGCCTTGGGGTGAGTCCCCGGCCTCCAGTCCAAGCTCAGAGGTCTGGCCTGCTTTCCTCTTGGCCCCACTCTGGGAGCAGCATGGGCAGAGGCAAGAGGCCAGACACTAGGCTGCCCTAGCATCACTGATAGGGCAGGGTGACCACCACCTCATTTACTCATTTTTTCAATTACAACATTGCAGTTGAAAGGTTACTGTAGTATTTCCTAAAGCAGATTCACAAACACTTTTATGAATACTTTTCTTCTTTTTGTGGATATAAACTTGTACTCATTGGGCTTCTCTTTTTTCTCTACCACACATAGCCAGGAATGTGTGTGGTTACCAACATGCAAGTAAAAATGAAGTTACTAATAAAATCATGTGAATGCTTGAAGTGACAGAAACTAAAGGCAGGACTATTGAAGACTGACTGCATTTTGCACATAGTTAGTATTCTATTGTGGTGTAAGTAGAGGTAGATCTTAAGGGTCGCAGTGACTAATCTCTTCTGTTTATGGGAGAGGAAACTGAGGCACTAAGTCCAATATCTTCATTTTGAAGAGTTTACAGATAGGAAACCTAGGCACCGAAAGATTAAGGGACTTGTCCACATATAAGTTAATCGACCGATTGAGTGCTTTACTTGTGTGCTTTCTGTGTACCTCTGCAGGAACCTTTAGAAATAGAACATAGTTCTACTTATTCCCCGACTGGTACTTTGTCCACTGGAATGTCCTACTGCTGTTTTCCTCAGTCTGCTTGGTATAAAACCATGCAGCTTGTAAAAAAGACAGATTGTAGTGGTAATCAAAACAGTATTAGTGACTCTTATCCTATCAAATTTAATCACTTTCCATTACCTTTAGAAGAAATACACCTTAAAGATTTGAACTTTTTATCTTAAAGCCTTCTTTATTTTTGCCGAAACTTGTGTTCTGTATGTGCCATTTGTGCACAATTTGACCTACTGAACTATGCCCTTTATTTAGGTACAGTAGGATTCTTAGGTTGCCTAAGATGTACAATAAATAACCCAAAAGAAAGAAAGTAAGCATGATTAAATATGACAGTGTGATGTAGTGAAAAGAACATTATGTTGGGAGTTAGGACACCAAGTCTCTAACCTAGTTCTTCCTTATCTTGTTAAGTTGCTTGGCACAGGTTGCTTCACCTCTTCAAATTTTAGTGTCTTGATAGGATTGGGGGAGGGGGGTTCAAGACTAGAGGTTGCCTAAGGTCCCTTTCATTTATTTGTTTCTGTGATTGTTTAAAAATTAAAATTCATCTTTGTTCTTTTATAGACTCTTTCTAATAATACAGTTCCTGAAAATGTGGGCAGCAGTGGCAGGTTCAAACTTGACATTTTGAAAAATAAAGCTAAGAGATCCTTGACTAGCTCTCTGGAAAATATCTTCTCTAGGGTAAGTCAAGTACTTTTCTATGTAATACTGACTATAAATCAATGCACACTATTTTCATTTTCTTCTAAATAGACTCTTAACTTGTCATCAGCAAAATTAATACCTTTATTTAAGTGAACTCTAGTTTAAAGAAAATTGTAAACATGATCTTTTATAGTTGGTGTTATTATGCTGATTCTAATACCTGACTAATTTGTAGAGTTTAAGTACTAGAGACACATGCACAGAAAAATGGAAACAGGGTATTTAAATCATAATGCTTGAAGAGCTCAGTGTATTTTACTGCACAAAATTGTTACAAAATCCCTCTTTTGTACTTGTCTGGGATCTAAGGGAAAATCTTGAAAGTAAAGAAGTGCATATTGTGAGAAATAAATTAATTAGAATATTACATATACTTTACTATTAATAGTAGAGATAAAATATCTTTCAAGAACTTAATAAAGTGATCATTGTAGACTTAACTCATCCCAAATAACCTACAAAGCCTTCTCAGGATGTCATATCAGTTAGCTCAGAAACATTTATTAAGTGTTTAAGGGCCAATACTTGGGTGGTAGTTGTGTGAGTGGAGAGAAGAGAAGGTATATCAGACATGTAATAGAGGCAGAAATAAGACATGGAAGCAAATTGGTATGTGCGGTAAGTGCTAGTGAGCAGTCAAGGATGACATCAAAGTTTCAAGTGTGAGTAACTAGGACAGTGGTGGTGCCCTTGACAATAATAGGAAAGTTAGGAAGAGGGGAAGGTTTGGGGAGGAAAGATAACGAGTTTTGTTTTGGACATGTTGAGTTTGAGATGTCTATGGGACATCCAGTTTGAGATTTCCGAGAGGCAGGTTATGATGGGAAATTGGAGGTCAGGAGAGTGGTTAGGGCTGGATATTTGTATCTGAGAATAATTAGCATAGAGAAGATATTTGAACCCATGGAAGCTGATGAGATCGCCAGGTGAAAAAGCATAGAGCAAAAGTTCTTAACCTTTTTGTGTCATGGATCGCTTTGCTAGTCTGGTGAAGTCCATGGACCCTTTCTCACAATAATGTTTTAAAATGCATAAAATAAAATACATAGCATTACAAAGGAACGTTTGGGAAGGAGAAAAGAAGGCCAAAGACAGAATACCTATGTTAGTGGGCTTGACCTAGAGGATGATCAGCCAAGAAGACTGAGGAAGAGTGGTCAGACAGGTAGGAAGAGAAGTATCAGAGAGGAGTCAAATAAATTTAGAGGGTATTCATGAGAAGAGAGTGACTGACAGTGTCAGAGTCTGCAGGGAGGTCAAGAAAGATGAGACTTAGGAAAATGCCATTAGATTTGGCAAGATCATTGGTAACTTGGAGAGAGCAGTTTCAATTGGACAGCAAGTTCAGAAGCCAGATTGCATAATGTTTAGAAGACAGTGAAAGGAGAGGAAGTAAAGGTACTGATTGTAGATGGCATTTTGAAGAAGTTTTGCTGTGAAAGAGAGGAGAAGTAATAGGATGATAGCTAGCAGAAGTCAGATAAATGAGGCTTTTTAAGGTTGGGGAGAGATGTGGGCTTGTTTGTAGGCAACAGACAGATAAGGAAGATATTGAAGATTATGAGGATAATAGAGAGCAAATCTGCTGGAGACTATGGGATGAAATGGGATCCAGGGTGCATTTAGAGGGATTTGTCAGGTTGAGGAGCAGGGCCAAATCTGTGTGTGGAGCGAAGGAAGAGAGACTGAGGTAAAGTCATCTGAGTGATATATAAGATGAGGAGAAGCAGACAGGAACTTTTTGGTGAATGACCTTTATCTTTTTGGCAGAGTTTGTGATAAAATCCTCAACTGAGAGTGAAGTATGGAGTTTGAGGAGAGATAAAAAGATTTGGAACAATCACTGTAGTGAGTGGGTTAGGGAATTGGGGGGGGGGTGTAAAAGGATTGATTTTACTGCAGGAAGGGCCCAGATGAGTTAAAGTTAACATGAATTTGCCATGGACCCTGTCGCTTTGGTTTTATGATATTTTCTAGCTCTACTCAGCAACAGAGGAATGGGAACAGTGGGAATAATCCAAGGATGTAATTTTGTGAGGCATAATCAGGGATAAAGTAAGGGGGTTAGGAAAGATACTTGAGTGTAGAGGGTAGTTCATTGTTTGAATTGTTTTGCCAAGGTATTGAGTTAGAGAAAGAATGAACGTGCAGCTAGTGCAGAGTTGACGGCCTGGGAAAAAACTGAATGGTGAAGGATTGGAGGTTACAGTGATAATGAGTCACAAGGTAGAGGGAAAGATGGAATAATAAAAGATAATGATTATATAAAGGAATTGCAGAGTTCATGAATATGAAAATGTAACTTATGAGTGATGGCAAGTGATGGCATAAATGATGATCATTTATGTGTAGCTGTGGAGGAGTAAACCATAGAAAATGAGTACATTGAGGAACTGGCATAGGGTGTTTGAGGTAGTATCAGTGTATATGTTGATGGCCCCTAGTATGAGTGCAGGAGATGGAGAGGAGAAAAAGAACGTCAGCTAGTTATTGAACTCATGAGGAAGGAACGTTTCCTAGAGTTTCATAGAATAGAGAGCTACCAGAGTTTTGGTGGGATAATAAATATGGATTGACTGAACCTCAAAGGAGGACAGTTTACTTTTACTGAGTGATGGTGGTAGAAACTATGTGCCAAGTTACTGGAGATATAAACATGGGAAAATAGTCCTTGTTCTCAAGGAGCTTATATTCTACCAGGAAAAACAGTATATACATAGATGAGTATGTACAAAATACACACAGAATAAACACAGTAATTTTGGGGTATGAAAATAACACTTAACAACTTGAGAGGTCAGGAAAGGTCTCTTGGTCAGATAAGTTATTCCTTTTGAAGGAAGCTCAGGATTCTACAAGGAAGAGGTGAGGAGGGAGAAATTTCCAGGTAGGAGAGAGGCAGGAGATAGATTGTCAGGTACAGGGAATAGCAAGCAAGCCAGTTAGACTGAATGGAGAGTATGTGAGGAGGAGTAATGTGAAATCTGTCTATAAAACAGGTTGGATCCAGGTTAGAAAGAACCTTAAGTGCCAGTCAGAGGGATTTTCATTTGATCATACAAGCAGTGGAGATCTCCTGAAATTTCTTTAGCAAGGAAGTGACATGTTCATGCTTGTGCTTTAGTAATACCCATTTGGCAGCTCTTTGTAGGCTAGACTGGAGTGGGAACAGACCTGTGAGGAAGCTATTGCAGTAGTCAAGAGGTGATTTTGAGGGCCTGAGCTAAGTGAGTGTAGGAAAGGGAAGAGATCTGAGAGATGTAAAGATTTCGAGCTGGAAGGGACCTCAGAGGCATTTGGATATGGGAGCAGGGTGAGAGTGATGATGGTAAAAGTTTACTCTGAGGATTTGAATCTAGGTGATTGGAACTATGGTGTCTATTTTTGGAAAAAAGAAAGTTAAGACCTAAGAGTTATTAAGTTAGAAGCGTGAACTTTTAAAAAATTATGCAATTATTTCAGTAAAATGGGTTTCATTTATAGTCCTGTGTATTTTATTTTATGCATCTAAAGATATTATTCTGAGAAGGATCATTTGGTTCCACTAGACAGGCCCATAAGACAAAAAAGGTTAAGAATCCCTGCTTTTGGAGGAAAGCTAATGAGTTCTGTCATGGGCTTTTGAGTATGAGAAGCCTATAGGCATCTAGGTGGATGGAACTATTTAGCAGATTTGTAGGTGCCTGGACATTGCAGATTATGAGAGAAATTAGGGAGTCTTCTGCATAAGTAGTTTAAGACTCTTTTGAGTGAGATTCAGAGATGAGAGCAAATCATTGCTGCATTTACCAACTACATTTATCCTGTCCATATCATGACTTTCCCTATCATGTTTTTGATATATCTTGGGTCAGCATAAGAAATTAAATGGGAATTTTTTTCTGAGTTTTGTGGAAGCCGCAGATGACACGTGAAGGCCAGCAGATGACGCAGAGCCTATGACCAAATACTTAACCCAAATTTTATAATAAGGTACTGTAAATATCCCGTAAAAGAAAAGGAAAAAATTCAGATTTCTCTGGCACAAAGGGAGGGTGAAAAAATTTTATGCTGATTATTCAGATTGTGGGAGTGCTGTGCCCTTAACCCCTGTAATGTGGAAGGGAGAACTGTATTTCATATAAGTAAACAGTAGTACAGTGGATAGAATGCCAGGCCTGGAGTCAGGAAGACCTGAGTTCAAATCTGGCTTCAGTTACTTACTAGTTGGATGACCCTGCACTTAATCCTATTTGCCTCAGTTTCTTTATCTGTAAAATGAGCTAGAGAAGGAAATGACAAACCCCTCCAGTATCATTGCCAAGAAAACTCCAAATGGGGGCGTGAAGAGTCAGACGTGACTGAAAAATGACTCAACAACAAAAAAATGGCAGGAATTCAATTCATGAAGAACACAGTACATTTGATGAGTCTGGAAAATAGTATATATTCTAGTACAATATAAACTGTGAATATGTAAGTAAGGGTTTTAAAAACTGTCTAGATAACAATCATGTTTCATACCTACAACAGGTGGTGATGATAGAAAGAGTGCTTTCAGTTTGTTTTATTTCCACAATCTAGTGCTTTAAAAGAGAATAATATCATATACTTGATTGCATTTTGTGAGAATACCTCTTCTGGTCATTCTCTGAACAGGCAGAGCAGGAAGGTTTTACTTATAATGCATAAATGTCTTTTACTGCTTTAAAGATGCATTCGTGCATATACAGGGCTACAGAATGATATTGTGAATTGTTAGTTTCTTAACTGATTAAAATATTAGTAAACATTAGACAGTATATCATAGAGAATTGTAAAAAATTATAATAGAGATTGTGCCCTATGTAGGAAACTAGTTAGCTTTAGGAGTTTTGCATATTTGTAGAACAGAGAATTAAGGGAAAAATAATTCCTGATATTACAATATATTGTAGCCATTTTTTTTGCTGGTACTTAAAGTACTTCCTAGACATTAACATTGGTCTGTGGTCCTAAAGATTAGTTTTAGAGATAAACCCTGGAAGGGAGTTCATTAATGAACATTTACAGATAGAAAAACTAGGACACAGAGTGAATTGGATTTTTGTCAGAATAGTTTATTAGTTTGATATAGTTTGATATAGAACCTAGATTCCCTGGCTTCCTTATTTCTTTCTGTTGTTTTTTTTAGAAATACGTGTTTATTTTTTAAAGTATGGAGGACTAAAAAGTACAAAGTAATTTTTAAATGAGTAGGTTTAATCTACTTGATACCATCTACATTCCCTGCTACATTTATGTTCCTACCGCTAGTTTCATATTTTCTATTAGCATAGGTGAATAATTATTTTTTAAAGCCTGGTACCATGCCAAGTAATATTGTTAAGAGGGAGAAATAGTTTGAAATTCAAGGGATGATTTTGTTTAATATTTTAAAATATTGTTTAGTATATAATTTGAATATATCAATCTATACATGTTGAAGATTCATATTCCAAAATGGTTCTTTGAACTCTGTTTTTCTTTATAATGATTGTTACGATATTTGTTGAGTGGCTACCAATAATGAAGCCCTAGAACAGTAATCCTGCCTGTTGCAAAGTTCTGTCCATTGTAACTATATTATTGGATTGTTTGTTTAAAAGTGTGATATATGATGATCTGGGGTTACTTTAACCTCAAATGAGGTAGAATTTCAGAAGCATAACTTGAAATATTGTGGAACCACAAAATGCAGGTTATTGGAGCATAATAGGTATCCTGTGAATTGGAAAGATTGAGATATTAAATAAAATAAATAAAAAACTCAAGAATCCTCTGATAAAACCTAAACTAAAAAATCATTTTCTTCAGTACAACTACAGCCTTTTGTAGCAATTATTGACCCATGAAGTAGGGTCATTAAAATAGAATGAAATAAATGATATTTGAATAAAACTGGGATGCTCTCATCTAATACCAGTTATCTTCGTTTCTCAGGAACTGGTAGAACTCCTTAATGCTAGGACAGGAGTGTGTGTGTGTGTGTGTATGTGTGTGTGTGCACATACTACACTATTTCTCCCAAAACCCCAAACCATCAAATATTTAATGATTTGAAGGTGTATTCGTTCCTTATTACCATACATGGAACTTGTTGTTATCTTTTCATATCGAGAAACGTCTGTATTTTAACAAAAAAAGTATGTTAAGCTTTAATTCAGCATGCGTTAAAGACTTCTGTCTAACTTATCCTTAAGTATTGTATTTTTAAACTAATTATAATGACAAAGTCAGATTCACTGGGACTCTTTATTTTCAAACACCCTGGTTTAATGAACGATGGGGAAAACGATGCTGTGAAAAAGTGAATTCCATTTGTAGGTAATAATTCCTTACATCAGTATATGGTACTTTAGGCTAGATAGCTGCTTATCCTGGAGTGTTGTCGAGTAGTTTTATAGGATCGAGGAGCTGGAAGAGGGAAGAGATCTTGGAGGTGACCTTGTTTTACAGAGAGGAAAATGACTAGATGTCCTCTGAGGTCCCTTGTAAGCCCCAATGTTCCATGCCCCTCTGATAATTTGATATCCTTATATTTGATGCTCAAGGGGGTTGGAAGTCCTGCCTCTTTACCCCATCAGGTTCTTATGCCTTGGGTTTTGGGTACCCCTGTATATATGCCTAAAGCTAAGACTAACATAGCCTCTAAGCCATCCTTGGTAATAGAGCAGCAGATTTATTTTGGTCAAGGTGGTGTACCGTAGGCGTTACGTTCCAAAGTATTTCATATTGTGAGACCTAAGAAGGTCTTATACCATGCAAAAAGCATAGGCTTATTTTTTGTGATTTGGAAATACTTCACATGGTATTCTGGGTTATTTAGTGAGAGAGGTTTGTTTTTTTCTTTTTGCATATCCGTACTTGTCAGTTTTCTTTCTCTGGGTTATGTGGTTATTGTAAGGCTGATGTTCTAGTCATATGGTTTGGCTCACAATCGCTGCCATTTTTAGATGTCAAGATATTTTGTATAGCTAACTACAGTTGTTTGTGAAATGGGATTACTGTTAAATATGTAGAGAAGCTTGTTAGCAATACAGAACGAGTCCAAGGGAAACGTTGATACATGTATTACCAAATTGGTATATGGAAGAATTGACAAAGCTGTCTGTACAAGGATTATAATACCACAGTGGTATATCCCAGTTATCCAGCTATAAACATATTTCAAAGGAAGGGCCTAATGAGAGAAGCTGGTTTCCAAGTATGTCTTTTCTCAGTGTAACAACATTTGACTTAACAGATAGCCTCATGGGCAGGTCAGACTAGAATTGAAAAATAAATATGCTTTGATTTTATGTGAAAAACCATGAGTATGACAACCCATTGTCAGTGAAGCAATCTCTTTGAGGTTTTTTTCCCTAGTAGTGGTGATAATTTTATATTATATTGCTTGGAAGGAAGAAAGGAAAGAAGTAATGAATGAATGAAAGAAGGAAGGAAGGAAGAAAATAAGCATTTATTCAGTGTCTGCTATGTGTTAGGCGTTATTCTAAGCTCTTTACAAATAATATCTCATTTGATCCTTACAAGAACCCTGCAAAGTAGATGCTACTAGCCCCATTTTACAGTTGAGGAAACTAAGGTAGATAGAGGTTCAATAACTTGCTTAGGGTCCCACAGTTAGTAAATGTGTCTGAGGCTGAATTTGAACTCAGGTCTTCCTGACTCAAGACTCATTGTTCTATCTACTGCACCACTTAGTAGTAGGATGAGTCCTGAGTTAATAGTCAGGAGGCAAATTTAGATCCTGATTGTGGCACTTACTTGATATGACCTTGAATAATTCACTTGGTTCTTCTGAAATTCACTTTACACATCTGTAAGTTGGGGATAATAATGATATATTTGATAATAAAAGACTGAAGAGCATTCATTGTTATGCTGTGGAATCCTATGACAGAAAGCACCTTCTCAGGCCATTTATCTAATCCACACCCCTTCCTTCAGATAGGCTAGCACTTAAATTATCCAAATTATCCAGTTGAGCATTAGCGACCCACAGTTTACCATGGTTAACCTTGAGGAAAAGTGTTTTTTAAAATTCTTACATGGAACCTTTCTGTAGCTTAAGTGTACAGATTTTTGTTTTTAATTTTGGTAAAATAGAAAATAAATAATAGTCCCCATTTTTCTGTATAAAAAGCTTTTCATGTATTTGAAAACTGTTATTAAATTGTGCCCCCTCCTTCCCCTTGAGCTTTCCATCAAAGTTTTATTTGCCCACCCTTTATGTAACTTCATGACTCTCCTTTGAATTCCATTCAGGTTCACTGATACTCTTTCTAGTTGTAAACCTGGATATTTTCTACTGGATATTTTCTACTGTTCTAGTAAGGGCCTTCCCAGAGCTAAGTATATTGGAATAAAGATAGAGTATTTCTCATGTGCTCTGCTTCTGTTTACTTATTCCAGTATAATCCTTGTATTTTTAACTAAAGCACTACATTTCTGACTCAGGAAAAAATAGAAATCCTGGCCAGATATATGAGGCTATTAAAAAAAGGCCGTTAAATTTTCCCCTTTACCTACACAGAAGGATATCTGTATAAATATGAGAAATAGACATATATCTGGCTCACTGTTCATTCAGGTACTTTGTTTAGGTTATCTTATTTGGATACCTCAGGTTTTCTTTTTCTGTTATTTTTCTATGTGCAAAAGTAGATGATTTGCAGAATATCAGCTTTATGAAGATACCTTCAATTTATATGTATACAATATGTTATGAATCCTAAGCATATATTTCACAAAGATCTAGAATTAAAAGATTTTTACAAGTTCAAGGTCCCATTTGAATACTGGGGACAGGGTTTTTCTTTGCCACTAAAGCAAGGTAGATAGATGACTGAAGATTTCCCAATTAGGAATAAGTGCCCAGAATCTATGAAGTGTTATATTCTCTGCCTATTCTCCTATTGTTCCTGAAATGGTAATATTTCAAAAACCTTCCTCATAGGGTTATTGTGGATCTTTAAAATGTGGTAGAAATGTGATTCATTTGAGTTATTGTTAACCTACTGTCCTTAGTGTCATGAATCTAACATTTTCTGTCTCCCTATTGTTGGTTCATTGTATTGTGGGGACTATAATTATACCTCTGACTAAAATATTTGGGAAAATTTAATCTACAATTTCCACTATACCCATTCCTTGCTTATGTTGAGAAGTAGGAGTCTATAATTTTAAATTTTCTTTCAAATTAAATATTCTTATCTAGTGGATTTTAGTGCATCTAGAGCATTAGTCCTAAAGTCAGGAAGATGTGAGTTCAAATGTAGGCTTAGACACTTAGTAGCGACTCTGAGCAAGTTATTTAATTTCTCTCTGTCTCAGTTTCTTCCACTTCTAAATGAGAATAATAATAGTACCTTCCTCTGAGGATTGTTGGGGTATCAAATGAGATATTTGTAAGGCACTTAGTATAGTGCCCAGCACATGGTATCATAGATACTTACTAACTGTATACTCCCTTTCCTTCCTTCCCTCCAACCCTCAAGGTGGTGCAATGGCAAGTAAAGTGGGACTTTTTCTTGTCTTTTGTTTTGGAGTGCTTTTCAGACTAAGGCAATCAAGTGCTTTTGAGTCTTGCCTTGTTTCAATCAAGAGTCTTTGATTGGATCGGGAGTCTTTAATGATCTCCTTAAGTCACAGAAAGGCTTGGGTCACATGGGTTTGAGTAGCATGATTGTGACTGCTCTCTGACCCTGAAGAAGTATATGTGTGTGTGTGTGTGTGTGTGTGTGTGTGTGTGTGTGTGTACATATATATGTGTTTACACACACACACACACACACACACACACACACACACACACTCACACTCTGATGTTAGCATTTTGCTGGGGGCCCATTCACTGGAAGAGTGTCATGTAATTTCACCAGACAAGACTCTAGGTAACTGTTGGAGCCCCCTGGCTTTGAAAAACCCAGATGTTGGTGCTTCTCTCTCTCTGGTAACTATGTATGTAATGTCTTGGATAGACAGCTAGAAGCCTGTCTGCTGATTTGTGTTATTTTGCTCTGTTTATATAATTTCTCCTTGTAATTTCTATTTGTGTTTTCTCTGAAGTTCAGGGTGCTGACATTTTCCCCTGTACTAAGTGAATGATGTATGTATGTTTAATTAAAGTGAGATTGTAAACCCCTTAAAGTTGCTTTCCTTAGAAAAGCAGATCAAAGAACCTGTGCTAGCAGCCCTCCTGTGTGCTGGTGTTATTGGTCTTACACAGCCACAGTAGTGGCAAGTAGCATTGTTGTTACAGGTGGGGAGGATGGGGTTGGAGAACTTTACTCTTCATGAGTATATATACTCTTATTTATCATACATATGTATGTGTGTGTGCTTCACATTTGTATTTTTATGCCTATATATTTGTGAGAACAGCAGCCTTAGAGATGGAAAGTTGTTGAGATGTTTTCAGTCATGTCCAACTCCTTATTGACCCCATTTGGGGTTTTCTTGGCAAAATACTAGAGTGGTTTATCATTTCCTCCTCCAGCTCATTTTACAGATGATGAAACTGCGGCAAACAGGGTTAAGTGACTTGCCCAGGGTCCCACAGCTAAGACGTGTCCGAGGCCAGATTTGAACCCATCTTCCTGACTCTAGGCCCAGTGCCCTATCCGCTACACCATATTACTGTCTCTAATTCTTACTTTAATTCCTTGAAACACTAAAATTGCAGAATCTTAGGGTTTAAGTGGATCTCACACCTCATTTCTTCTAACCCTAACTTAGTAAGAATGCCTTCTACAACATCCAAAAGAAGTAACTGTCCAGCTTCTGCTTGAAGATGTCATTGGTGGGGGATTAACTGCCTCTGCAGGAAATATCTCACTCTGGAGCAATGCTAATTGTTAGAGTGTTTTTCCTTATATCAGGCCTAAGTCTGCCCTTCTCGAGCTTCATGTGAAGAATCACAGAATTTCTGATTTGGAAGGGACCTCAGTGGCCATCTAGTCCAAACCATAAACGAAAGGCACTCCCACTGTCACATAACTTGTAAGTGGTCATCTGGCCTCTGCCGAAAGACCTCACTAGCCCTGGAGGCAGTCCGTGCCAGTCTGGACAGTTCTAACCATTAGGAAGGTTTCCCTGACATCAAGCCTAAATGATGAAACGCCTATCCATTTTTCCTGGTTCTGTCCTTGGGGGCCTCACAGAACAAATCTAATCTCTCCTTCAGGACCACCCTTCCAACACTGAAAAGACAGCTATCTTGTCCCCAGGATGTCTTTTCTTCTCCAGGCTAAGCTGCCCAATTTAAGAAGCACCTCACTATATGAAGTATTGAACAGAATGTCCTCAGTTAGTATTAACCTGTTTACTGTTTTTATAGCATGCTTTGTAGTCTGGAGAATGTCCCAGGAGAGTGGAGTTTAATTAGAAATTCAGACCAGGACAAAGTAAATGAATAGCATCTTTGTTCATTGTTTTGACAGGAGGCCCATTATGAGCTAATGTGTAAGGGATGAGCTTTTGGGCTCTGAGAAAGTTTCTCACAGCCCAGCCCAGGCCCATTGAGCAGTCCTCTATCACCAAGAGCTGTGGGTGAGCCAGGCTCTTTATCTGCTTCCTTTATCCTCTACTTTGTCATCTCAACAAATTATAATGTCTAAAGACCCCAAAGCATAAATGTGAGAGTGGAATTAATAGATTAAAGCCCTGTCCACATACTGTGTATATGACCTTGGACAGGATTACTCTTTGAGCCTTAGTTTCCTCATCTGTATGATCAGGGTGTTGACCTAGATGATCCCTAAGACTCTTTATGACTCTGAATCCCAAGATTCTAACAGTGCATGGTGTAGGTTTGGTGAATGAAAAGAAATCACCCAGGAGCTTGAGAATTCATTCTCTGCCTTCTGCCATGCTGTAGCCTACAGAGTGGGAAGGACTTGAATTGGTCTAAAATGACTCTTTGGGATATTCTTGTTTGTCTTTATCTATATTTATTCTATCTGAGAAAAAACAAAAGCCAAATTTCTTCTCTTATCTTCTTATTTTCATCTTGTACATGAATGTTGGTATAGTAGAAAGAATATTGAAATATGGGAAATAAGGAACCTGGGTTTTAACCCCAGTTGGACGAGTAATTTAAACTCCATAAGTCCTTGTTTCTTCATCTATAAAATCAGGGATGAGGAAGGGAGCATGCATTTATTAAGTGCCTACTGTATGCCAAGCCCTGTGCTTAAGAACTTTACACATTTCATCTCATTTGATCCTCATGACAACCCTGTAAGGTAGATACTATTATGATCCCTGCCTTGCAGTTGAGGAAGCTGAGGCAGACAGGGGTTAGCCAGCTTGCTTAGAGTCAAACAGCTAGAAAGTGTCTGAGGCTGGATTTGAACTCAGGACTTCCTGACTCCAAGCCTCGAATTCTATCCACCATGACACTTTCAGTGATGAAAAATTATTGTCATAGATGTTTTTTCTTGTTAAATCACATTCATTTATTAATATGATCCTTCTCTTCCCCTTACAGACTAAGCCGTCTCTCTGAACAAATCTCAAGATAAATGAAAGAATAAAAAGTAGCTTAGCAAAGCCAGTCAGTACATCAAACCTCTGACGATAAGCACATTATTCTACACCAATAGCTCCCTACCTCTGGGTCCATGCTTGGTCATTATAATGACATAGTATCAGGTTTTGTTTTATAGGTCTTTACACATACACTGTTATAGTCATTATATTTATATATGTATATGTACACACACACATATGGGGGAATGGAGGAGGGAGGGAGGGGGGGAGAGAGAGAGAAAGAGAGAGAGAGAGAGAGAGAGAGAGTGAGAGAGTGTTTTCTTTGTTCCACTTAGTTCTCTTGGTATCAGTTCATATAAGTCTTCCTGTGATTCTCTCAGTTCTTCATATTCATGGTTTCTTACCACTCAGCAATATTTTATTACATGTATCTACCAACACATTTTGTTTATCTGTTTCCCAATTGATGGATACCTATTTTATTTCTAATTGCCACTACAAAAGTATTATTATGGTGTATGGATATAAGGCTGTCAGTTCAGCAGCAGCATAAGGTAACATCCCAAAACTAGCTTTTGGGATTCAGGAGATACAGACCCAAGTAAAATATTTAATTCTTGTTTTTCCACAGGGAGCTAACAGAATGAGAGGCCGTCTAGGAAGCATGGACAGCTTTGAAAGGTCTAACAGTCTTGCTTCGGAGAAGGTACCAAAAGAAGGCCGAATAAATGCTTCTGTCTTAGGACTTAATAGTTTGTTGCAGGTTTCAGGGATATGTAAACTAATATATTTTGACTTGCTTGGCATTATCTATTTACACACAAGATATATGCTACTATTTTAATTTTTAGTATGTATTTTATATTTCTGATATTTATTGAACCTTATTAAAATTGACTAGATGGCAACATGTTTATGTACTACTGATCTTGAAGAGTTCAGTTGAACTCCATTGGTGCTCAAGGACAATAAATATCTCCCCTTTTTATAGGCTAGCTGTAGAACAACTAGCTTTTCACCATGCGGAGTTTTTCTTCTTGGTGATGGAGTTTGATCCTCAGTACATACAAATTCATTTAATAATGAGTTGTTGTTATAGTAGAGTTTTGCTTTACTTCAGAACTAATTTCATTTTTGTTCTCTCTCCTCTCACTTTTTTCTCCTAATTGCAACTTCATACTCACATATTTCTTTTAGAAAATACCCTTCTTTTTTTTTCTCTCGGTTCTTGATAATCCTGAAAATTAAAGCATACTCATGTTAATTTTTTTTAAAATATATATCATAATTTGAAGCCTGTTCAAACTAATTTCTTTTTAAACCTATAAACAGTAGTTTTAATAAAATTTTTATTTGTGGAGTTTCCCTAAGGATTTATTCCAAACCTTATTGGTCTTAGCAGTCTAAAAAACATGACTTATATAGTGACTATTCTGTAACATATAAACAATGTACCTGTCTGAATTGGAAGATTTATTAGGCTTGTCCGTGCAATATGAGACACATACCGGCATAGCTCACTTTTCATTTATTTCCTGTTTTTCATGTTTTTCAGTTTACCTCAGGCAACACGTAGTTGGACAATAGCTTACCCAGGGGACAAGGATGCATAACAGATTTTATTATTTTATTTTCCTGATGCTGCTGCTGCTAAAGCTGGACAATCAGACTGTTATATTGTTTTGACAGTACAGGAAATAATGCAACTGATATGTCAAGGAAATTAGCAGACACATACACACAAACCCCACCCGCTTTTGGCCATGATCTCTTTTCATCTTTCTGCCAACAGTCAGAAGTACAGTAGCTACAGCATTTTATTGCCACAAAGTGTCAGAGGAAAGAATACCTTGTCTTATCACCACTTTCTCATTTTGGTCTGTCTTTACGGATGCTTTTGTCCCAGAGCAAGCTTATCAAAAGAAGTTGGTCATGCAACTGCTGATTAGCATGCAGCATGGCTTAAGTAAAAAAAGGCGATTTGCTCATGGCCCAGGAAGAAGAAGAGACATCCTTTCTCTTTTGAGCTATATCTGGTCAGGCCTGCCATGCTTTCTGTGAGAAAGCAAGGCCTCACTCCCCTTTGATTTCTTCTCAGGACTGTTCACCAGGTGACTCTCCACCAGGCACCCCGCCAGCCTCTCCACTGTACTCAGCCTGGCAGACATTCCCTGAAGAGGACTCGGACTCCCCTCAGTTTCGAAGGCGGGCACACACATTCAGCCATCCCCCCTCGAGTACAAAGAGAAAGATCGCCTTACAGGATGGGCGATCTCATGGTTTTCGGTCCCCTCTCCTGAGACAGAGTTCCATTGAACAGTGCAGGTGAGTCTGAACTTTCCTTCCTATTGGACTTGGCAATGCTGATTTTGATGAGAGTTGTGCTGGGAGGGAAATTCTATTACACAAAAAAACAGACAAAGTTAGAGCCCTATTTTCTGTAGAGGGAGGAGAAAGGAGCTCTATAGATTTATTAGTGTGCTAAAAAATAGTATTATAATATTGGTTAGTCCAAGTTGTGCATTATGCATGTTGTTTGGAAGAAACCATGAAACTCCAACTAACAGAAAACCTACAAGCAGAGGTTTAAGCCGCATCAGCAACTTATTTATGTTTAATAAAGGGAAAGGATTGAAGGGGGTTATCATGAAGTTATTGTGACTGAAATTTGCTGACTACACAAGTTAGTGGCTACAAAGAAATGAACTCAGCAGGTTTTAAAATAACTAATCACCAGAACTTCCTGTTCACACAAAATTAAATGGCTAGATCAAACATATATTAAATTAATTTTAAACTTGGAATGATTGTTTTTTGTTAAATGCAAAATAACATGTAAGAGATGATTGTTTTGGATTTCCCTTTAGAATGAAATAAATAGCCTTAACAATGAAGACAGTGCATACCATAGTTGACAGAAAGTATAGCACCCTGAAAAAAAACACTCTTAAGAATTTATGTGACATGGTATTTCAGAAATAATTTATGTCATCTTTATTGTGATATGATAAGTGTTAAAATTATGTTCTAGAATTGTAGAATAATGTGCATACTTAACGTTTTCTTCTCTTCTCACTATGTAACTGAAATAAAATTTTGTTTCCCAGAACTCAGATTCTTTCTCTTTATTATATGTAAGAAGTTACTTAGAAAATATATGGTAGGTACCATAGGGAAGACGACATTAAATCTTATATTGATTATTGTCAACTTTACTTTTACTAGTGTTAAAAATTCCTAGAAATTTTTAGGACTAAAGATGGCAAAAATGTTTTAAAGGAATATCATAGAAAATAATTAATTGAAGCAAAACCTCCTCTTCTTTCCATATAAAGATACTCTTTGCCTCATGTTTTGTAATATCTTCATAAAATGAAAGAAATTATTTTAATACTAATGTAATAGATATTTTGAGGAAAAGTAAAACAAAAATTGCATTTGTATTTGTCTAAGATAGCCAGTCTTTTCTTTCCCAGGATGAAGTCTCTTAAGCCCAGTTCAGTAGTTTAAAATGAACACTCTTACTGAGTGGGTTTTTTTTTTCAGTCTGCAGACAAAAATACCCTTCAGAATGTGTCAGTTAAGATAATTATCAGCTTATCTTTTTAAAACTCAGAAAATAAGGGATCACTTTGAGGTTAAGCTAGTGCAAGAGGATGCTATTTGTGGCAGTGCAGTGCAGGTTAGCAGATTTATTTTTTCCGATGCTGTGTGGACTACATCTATAAGGACCTTGAATGAGTAAAACAAAATCAATGAATATGAAAAT
This sequence comes from Trichosurus vulpecula, assembly GCF_011100635.1. Classification (NCBI taxonomy): domain Eukaryota; kingdom Metazoa; phylum Chordata; class Mammalia; order Diprotodontia; family Phalangeridae; genus Trichosurus; species Trichosurus vulpecula. The sequence goes on along the minus strand of NC_050576.1, from coordinate 337,172,433 downwards.
TAGTGTTATAGTAAACTGAAATTTAGATACTGATTTGCAAAAGCAAAACATGTTGTTCCTTTATTTTTAGAAAAGCCTAACCACTTTAAAATAATCAAGCCTTTGAAGTACTGATAACCTGCTTTTCCTTGTGAACATGGTTTCCTGTGATTATTTCCCATGAAATTTCTCTTACATGTGAAAACAAACATTTTGTCCTAAAATTGTTAGAATACTTTAAAGATGAATACTTGATGTAAGGGATACTGCATAAATTAGAAAACATAACATTAGACTGTGAAACAATGGTATTGCATAGAGAGTCATGTTAGCTTTCTCAAGTCTAGTTCCATACTTTCATTTTTCTTACATAATTAATTGATATCAAGGGTCTGTTTAGAAGATTTTTTTCTTAATGAGTAAAAATCTTAACTGTTGTACCATAAATTAAAACAAATTTGCTGTATTTTCTGTGCTTAGCGTTCTTCCATCAGGTCGACGCATTCACAAGGAGAGTAAATCTTCTTCTTCCAGTCTTCCAAGTCTTCATACTTCCATCTCTGCCCCTTCCTTCTCTGCCCCCTCTTTCCTGAAAAGCTTTTACCAGAGTTCAGGTAGACTGTCCCCACAGTATGAAAATGAAATAAGGTGAGAGCAGTAGCCTCTGTTGGCAAAGAAAAAATTTTCTAGAGTGCTTCTGGTATACTGATACGCTAATAAAAATTAATAAATTTTGCGGTGACATCTATGTATCCTGCTTTGTGCTAATTTCTAATTTGTTTTTCTAAATATTTGGTTTGTTTCTAGTTGAGTGTTCTAATGAGAGTTTTGAAAGTAGAAAATTAACCAAAGCGAAAAACCATTATTTAAAATCGGTAGTTTTCACACTTTTTTCTAGTGTGGACCGTATCTTAATTTTTTCCCCAGAACTCAGAATCCTAAACTTAGGTGTGGTGGTGGAAAGAGACCTGGAGCTGACAATATTAAATAATAACTTCTTTCCATGAATCCCTAGACCTGCCCCTTGAAATACCATAATTCCTTAGAACAAAGTGTGAAAGCTACTGATAAATGACTCTGCCTAAGAAAGGTGATTGATGCATGTTAGTCATTTTTTTGAATGATTCAAGGAATTAACTATTTATCTAATTTTCTTTGATATGGATTTAATTTTCTCTGCTTAAATGGACGTGGAATTCCAGAACCCACAAGTCTAAATAACATTTGGGGGGGGGTTGGATAGGGGCAAGGAGGTAGGGGAGAGATTTGATGGTGATTTTTCGTTCTAAAGAAGGGGATTTTAAAAATTGTTTACTCATTGTGATGGTCAGTCGCAATTTATAGTACAGAAGAAGAATAAACAATGAGATTGTATTTAAAAACAATATATCTAACATTTTACACTCAGAAAGCATTTATTAATCTACTAGGTTTCAGGCACTGTGCTAAGTGGTAGGGATACAAAGTAAGGTAAAAGACAGTCCTGCTTTCAAAGAACTTACAGTTTAATGAGAGAAGCAGCATACAAATTATTATGCCTATGCAAGATATATGCAATGTAAATGAAAGGTAGTTTCAGAGTACAGACATTAGCAGTGGGGGAGACCATGAAAGACCTATGAAGAAGCTGGGATTTTAGCTTGGACTTGAAAGAAGCCAAGAGACAGAGATGAGAAGAGAGAGCATTCCAGGCATGAGGGATAGCCATTGAAAATGATCACAGTCAGGAGATCAAATATCTTGTTTTAGGAACAGCAAGGAGGCCAATGTCCCTGTATTGAGGAGTACTTGGTGGTCAGTAAGATGTAAGAAGACTGGAAAGGTAGGAGGGAGCTAGATTATGAAGGGCCTCAAACAGAGCACTTGATATTTAATCATTAAGGTGATAGAAAGTCCCTCCCATTTTATTGAGTAGGGAAGTGACGTAGTCAGACTTGTACTTTAGGGTAATCACTTTAACATCTGAGTAAAAAATGGACTGAATGGATCGAGACAGACTTGAGACAGGGAGGCTGACCAGCAGGGTACTGCAGTAGTCCAAGTGTGAGGTAATGAGGGCCTGCAACACAGTGATAACAGTGTCAGAAGAGAGAAGGGGATCTATGTGAGAGATGTTACAAGGTAACAGATAAAATCAGCAGGCCTTGGCAACAAATTAAATATGGGAGTTGAAAAAGAGTGTCTTGAGGATAATAGCTAGGTTTTGTGTTCCTTGGATAGTAATAAAGAAATTTTGACAAGAGAAATGTTTGAAGTGAAAAGAAAATAAGTTAATTTTTTTTTGACATATTGAGTTTAAGATTTCTATGGGACCTCTAGTTCAGGATTTCCAATAGACAGTTGGAGATGTGAGACTGGAGATTAACAGAGGTTAGGGCAGAATAAGTAGATTTGAGAATGATTGGCATAGAGATAATAATTAAAACTATGGGAGCATATGGGATCACCAAGTGAAATATAGAGAGAAGAAAAGAGGACCTAGGACATTCTAGAAACATGTGTTGGTGACCATGACCTAATCTTTTTTTTTTTTTGTTTATGCTCATACAGTAAACTAAGTGGTCTCTGAGAGATTCTGCTTCATAGTGAGCAAAGGTCTTTTAGTGTAGGAGTTGACAACTTTGAAAAATGCCGTTCCACATTCTGTTCATCTAGTGTGTGGAGAATAGGAGGTGGTGACGCCATATTGACTTGGCTGTGAGATGCTGTATTGATTGTCCATTCTTGCACAGGAGTGATAGTTTTGAGCATGGCCACTATTTTATAAATACATTTATATCTATGTATACACACATATGTACATATGGCTCATCGAGAGAGGGAGTAATAACTAGCTTACGTGACATTTAAAGTGAGCTCATGTGACGTTTTTGTCAAGTGTGCTTCATGTGGCAGCCATGTGTTACCAAAAAATAAAGTGTTTTATAAACCCTGGTATCTAGCTACATTTTTAGAGATCCCTACACCAAATGTCTGCTCTCCAAGTTTATTTTCCTCTGTACTGGATGGAGAGATAATAGTTTTTAATCTAGGCAGTTTTGAATCTGAACTTGTAAACCAAGGACAGAATCTGATTTCTAATGAGGGAGATTGGGGAAGGAGCAGTGTTAAAAATTTTCTGAAAATAATTTAATTAGAGATTATATTAACTTAATGTGTAAAAATATATTTAACCAGAGTGATACTTGTGAAGTATTCAGTAAGTTTAGAATAATCTGTTTTGTGTTCATAGGTATTAAATACAGCGTTTTTTTGCATAGTACCCTCTCCTCTCATATATTCCCACTTCCAGCCATTGATTGCAACACTTGGGATGAAGCCCATGAGACATATAAGGACAGTATTAGATAAATGAGTTTTTGGTTTTTGGTGGGAGGAAAAGTAAGAGAAATGGCAGGGAGAATCCCATTTTGCAAAAATGTTGTGCCTCCAAATGAGAAAGTCTGTTAATAATATTGTAGGTTAAGTTTGGATAGGGGAATGGAGAGAGTAAAGACAATTATTTTACCTTTTAAAAACTATTACTATATGTAATTTTTAATGTGGGCATATTTATTTTTCTGTAGGATTGGATGCTAATATTCACATTCACATATTCTCTTTAGACTGGTTTTAATGAGGAAATATTGAATCTAGAGGTACACACTGAATTTCATTGGAAATTATAGTTCTTTTGACTTACTTCAAAGGCTGTGTTTACAGTGGAGTACTCTGGTAGTTTTGGAATCATTTTTGTGAAGTTAATTACTTTAATTTCCCGTATCTGTGGTGTGACTTAGCACCCCAAATCAAAGAGCTCGATATCTTTTTGACCAAACAGTATGGAGACTTTCTATTCTGTAGATCATGTATACTGGGTGTGTTAAAATTCTCAGTACAGTTTTAAGCTTTATTAAGTTAAAGCCGCTTTAAGACTTTAGGGACACCTTTGTTTAAACTGACCAGCAAAAATCTGGGATTCGGTGATTTCTCAAATTTGTATCCCACACAACAGTTTGCTTCATCCTAATCTTTATCTTATCTTTCCTATGATATATGAGAGTCAGGATAAAGTGAAATTTAATAAATGATTTTTATTTTAATTTGACGTCATTTTTCTTAGGAAACATACTTCATGGGTTTCTGAGTGTCTGAGACCAAGCAAGATGCCCAGATGGAAAGCCATAGGATGATAATGCACAGTGCCCTCACAAAGTAGATGAATTTATAAAGCTTTGTTGCTCACAATAAGTATAATTCTGCAGAACCATTATCCTGAAGCTTGAGTCTTTAAGTTATTTTAATTTCCTGACTTAGTGTTATCTGTATCATGCATATCTCATTGGAAGTAAAAAGTAAAGGAGCATAAATATTCTCTCTATTTTATCTCATTTCTAAAGTGAAAATGGTGGCAAAATGACCAGTTTATCAAATATATTTTATGTCAACCTGTTGCAATGATTCTTAGAATTTTATCTAAAAGCTTCTAGAATAATTTCTTTTAAAGTTATTACTACCAAAGTTCAGAAGTCCAAAGTAAATAATAGTTGTTCCTCTTCATTTTCATCATCTTCATATTCGTCTTTATTACTTTATGCTGGGAAAATGAGATATCATATGCAAGATGTCCGGAGATATCGTAGTTTTCTCACACTCGCTGACAAAAATAGTTTAAGCTTTGATTAGGTGTGCTAATTGTTTGAATTATGTTGGTAAATCATCCCAGGGTGTTGAAACAAACCTTTTCAGTGATTTACCGTGATTTTAGACATACATCTTTATTGTTGTGCTAATGCCTTTCCTTGTTTCCTTACTGCACTAGAATGAAGGACTCTGCTTCAGAATCAAGGTTATTACAAGTTTAAGTATGCTAATTTGTCATGAAGGAAGAAGGCTCATTAATCTTTAGTTCCTATCGTCATTAATCCCCCTTTCCCTACATACCTGGTTTTTTCAATTTAATATTCCCATTTTTATTATTTTTAAAACATTGATTGGATATCTGTTGGGTGCATGACATTGATTTGGATGCTCTGGGAATTATATAATTAAGGGGATGTGTTCCCTATTCTCAAGAATTTTACTTTATGAGTCTTTTCTTAGTAATTCTAATGAGGACTCTGTTTCTACTCTTCTCCATGTTGATAATTCCAGAAAAATACAATCGCCTCCATCCCAAGCCTGGTAACATCGATAATAAAACCTTTCTTCTGGGGAGCTTGATGCACAACTGGAAATAATGACTATTATAGATAGTTACTTGTAAAAAAAATACCTGTATTACGTGATATTTGTTTTTCATGTATTTTATAATGACTATGAGATGAGATTAATAAAGTGTTTCTGACCATTTCAGTACTCATCAGTGGATCAAGTTAGATCCACTAAGGACTTTCAGGTCCCTGTAAGCTAGCTTTATAGAAAAGTAAGGCTAGGACTTGGATCTTGGTTTCTTATTCACCACATCTGTTTAGCTTCTTATCTAAGAGTTTGACTACATCTTCAGTAACTGAAAAGAGAATATCTTCACTTCCTCTTGACCCTTAAATGCTTTGTGGATAAATCAGTGATAAGTTAACTGTAGCTGTACTACCTCAGAATTATTTCCTAGATTTCATGTAGATATTGTAACAATATGATTTCTGAAAACATAGTAAAATTAATTTTGCAACTTTACTGTTCTACTTCTTGACCTTTGGTTGTAAGAAGGTTTTGTATAAGCAGCTTTGCTGTGCTGTTGTCCGATTTACTTACTTAGACTGAGAAATCTGTATTTAGTCAGAGGTTTAGAAAAGGAAGTTTACTACTTTGGTTATTTGAATATTATTCATGTTTTTCATTGCTCTATTGACTTAATATAGCCCCTGTGCCTTGTATCACTTTGATCATACAGTAGGTCAAACCTGCATTTATTAGTCAGTAAAGGTTTTCTTTAGAATAACAAAGCTGCATGAAGGTAAAAGCCCATGTAGATGATATGTAGTTTAATGAATTGCTTCGTCATGCTTTAGAGAATATACCTTTTTTTTTAGCATGTTGCTGAAACCTGTCTTGAAGTATTTTGATAGAGAAATACTCTCTTTGTTCCTTTTGTAAACAGTTCCTTTCTTGTTCATCAAACTTAGAGAAATCCCCGTTTTACAGATTTAATTTTGTCCTTTTGTGCTCTTTAAGTTTTAGTTTCAACTAAAACGTGTAGCTTTCATTTAATCTGTCTTAGCTACCAAGATTGTCACATTAAATGTTCCATTCTGATAGGGTATATTTTTAATATCCATAGAAATCTTTTTTAGAAAAATGGCTGTTTAATCTGTTTTCAGGGAATGACACAAAAGCATGCCAAGCCAGTTTTGGCACTATGCAGTATCAGAGCTTCTACCTTGTCTGTGTTGATTTGTGGTACTCAGCAGACTGTGTACTCTCTCATTGGTCCTCGGATTTAAAAAGAGTCAGTGTGATGTGTAGTAGTGCTAGCAATTTACAGAACTGGAGACACTGTGACCATTGATTCCCAGTGGGGTGGTTACTAAAACATCTTGAATCTGATAGGTGCATTATTATGTTTTGTTTGGGGTAAATCATGTTAATTTGATAGCTTAAATGGGAAAATTTTGTGCTTTTTTACTCAATTGTATGTTCAAGGTTATCTTGGAACTTAATTAGTTCATATCCCACTTATAGCATGATTTTTGATTGATTAGATGCAGAGAGAAGGATTTTCCCTGCTTTGCATAATGGGAGAAGGAACCTGGGACTCTTTTTGTCCCTTCCAGATGACTGTGAAAAAGAATCAGATTGAATTTGTCTTTTGTAGATAGCTGTTATATTATCATAGTCCATTTTAAGAAAATTCCTCATGCTTTATTTATTCTGTTGATTGGTTTTTCCCTTTCTGGTAGATAAGCTGTTAGCATGGAATATTTTTCATAGACATTTGGGGAAATGTTATCCATTTTTGGAAACTAAAATAGAAGAGAGGGAGAAAGGTTGATAGAGGAAGGTGTGTGTGTGTGTGTGTGTGTGCAGTGAATATTACTTGTTTTGGCTGTTCAGCACTTTATATGGAACTTCTGACATGTTAACACATTAGTCCTCTTATAAAAATCAATTGCTTACCTTGTAAAATGCTATTGCTCCGGAAGGAAAGGAAACAAGGTTATTTGCATAAAGAGAGAAGCATTAAAATGATCTTTCAGCATTAAAAAAGGAATGGCAGAAAATAAAATACCTTAAAGAATTTACAGTTATTTTTCCTGCTAGACCTGTAGAAGGGCTGTAGAGAAAAGGTGTCTTTGTTTGTAAATATGGTAAGTTTCATTCCACATAAGTGTCTAATAAGCTGTACAAAATCATGTTGTTTTCTTGTTTTTTCAAGGTGTTTTATATACCTAATTCCTCACTTGGTTTAATTGAATTAAAGGAGAAATGAAAACCAGTATCAGAGTTTGGAAAACACCCCACTACATTACAATCTTACCCCCAACCTTACTCCTCCATGTCTTGCCATGAATAGTTTTTATGATAACCTATTCCTGGATGAGTCGGAATGAAGGAATTTGAGTATAAACACAGTTGGATCAAGAGTAACTCAAATGATTTTGATTCTTGGAATTGCTATCTTGTGCTCCTAGTTTTAGAAGTAAGGATGTCAGATAGCATTCCATTTCCACTTTTTGCCTGTTAAATTTCTACCCATATTTTAAGGCCCAATTCAAAAACCTTCTCTAATCCTTCTGTGGATAATTACCTTCAAATGCATTTATCCTCTTTTATTATCTATTTTACTTACCTGTTTATGTGTCTTCCTCTAGTCAGTAACATTCTTGAAGATAGGAACCATGTGTTACTAAACTTCCCATTATTCAATACTTTGCATATAGTAAAGCTTAATTAATGGTTGTTGAATTGAACAGTAAACAAAAAACTCGCATAACTTTCAGTGGGTAAATGATTCTTAGAAGTATTATCTTGATACATTCCTATTATCACATCAGTTGAGAAGGCAAACCGATCCTTTTTTGTCTATTTTACTTGTTCATCTCAGGAAATATTTTTCATGATGCTTGTTTTTAAATGCGTAGAGAATATAGTTCAGTACTGTCAGAGTAGGGTGTTTGGACCCTAAGTTATACTACAGGCAGCCTAGCAAAGGGTAACTTCAGCAGTCCCTAAAAGGACCATATAGGTTCTAGTGCTCTCAAAAGAGGAAGTGAAGAATAACATACTTAGCAGCAGTTATTTAAGAATGTATGATTACATCAGTGTGAGTCTTCTGTCTAGTGACGCACATCACAACCCCTGGGTGTTTTGTGAATTCCTGTGGCAAAAAACAAAACAAAATAAAAAAAAATCCCTGCAATCTCCAATGAACAGTTAGGCTGGTGGTCCTCTTATATGACAGCTTTAAGGTTAGTCGTTACCAACCTAAAGCTTCTCAGCTTCTTACAGCTGGTTAGAAGTTGGGATCTACTGGCATAATCTTTTTTGACAACCATGCTTCACCTACATAGCATGATCCAGCACTGAAGTAGAACTTTGATAGAGGAAAAAGCAACATTTATTCAGTTTATTTTAGTAATTCACTTCAACAAACATTTATAAGCAACTACTGCATGCTAGACATTGTAGTAGGCAACGGGCATCAAAGAAGAAAAAATGGTGGTACCAGGGATACATGTGTCCAAAAAAAAAAAAGACCAGTATTCTCTACCCTGCAGAGTTTAATATTCTCTTGGGAGATACAAGTAAACATATGAGTAAATACAAGATAATTTTAAGAGGGAGATCACTAACAACATGGAGAATCAATAGATACTTCCCTTAAGAGGTAGCCCCTGAATTGAGCCTTGAAATAAGGTTAGGATTTCCAAGAGATGAGTGTGAGGGAGTACATTCTGTGGATGGAAGATCAGTCAGTCAGCAAATACTATGTTATGGGGCAATGCTTGGTGCTAGGAAAGTCAAAACTGAAATAGTCCATGCTTTTAAGGAGACTACATTCTGAGTAAAGCATGGAGGCAAGAGATGAAATATCAGATTGATAAGACCAGTTTGGCTAGAACTTAGAGTATGCCAAGGTGGGAAATATGCAGTACGTCTAGAACAATAAACTGGAGCCAGACTGTGAAGGGCTTTCATGCTGGCAGTCAGTCAGCAAGCTTTTATTAAGTGTCTGCTCTTCCAGGCACTGTTCTAGTTATTCAAATAAAGACAAAAGTAGTCCTTACTGTCAAGGAGCTTATATTCATATACGTGTGTGTGTGTGTGGGGGGGGTGGAGACCAAAAAAGAACTAGATACTTTCAAGGTATATATAGCAGAGATGGAAAGCCATTTCAAGACAGATGACACTGGTGGCTGAGGGGACCTGGGAAGGCCTCCTGCAGAAAGTGGGCTCTGAGCTGAGGCTTGAAGGAAGCTAGGCACAATAAAGGTGCAGGAGAGGAGCCTGTGTGAAGGCCTGGAGAAGGGAGATGGGGGGTCTGGATGGGGAATAGTCATAGGCCAGTGTAGAAGCAGTGTTGTTGGGAATGTGGAAAGGAATAAAGCAGAACAAGAAAGGTATGAAGGGGCTTGGTTATGAAGAACTTAAAATGTCCAGACTTTATATTTGATCCCAGAGGTAGTAAGGAGCCACTAGAGTTTATTGAGTAGGGAGATGACATGGTCAGACCTACAGTTCAGGTAAACTGCTTTGGCAGCTGTTTGGAGAATAGATTGTATTGTACTGAGACAAGACAGGGAGACCATTTAGAAGGGTGCTGTAATAATCCAGGTGAGGGGTGATAAGAGCCTAAGCTAGAATGATGACTGTGTGAAGGGAGAGAATTGAATTTATATAAGAGATCTTATCAAGGTAGAAATGCCTCATCTGGCATCTCATCTGGAATGGATATATGGGGTGAGTGAGAGGGAGTAGCTGATGGTAATGTGGCTTCGAACCAGGGCGGCATATCCAAAAGAGGAGTCATTATTTTTCTCCCTCTTCTAAACTTCCTGATTGCTTTTCAAGAACAACTTCCACCCTCATTCCTACTCTTATCACTTAGTTTCACAACTTTCATGTAGACTCCTCACATATCCATTCTGTTGCCAAATTAGCTATTTCTACTTTAACAAGATCTCTTCCATAAGACCACTTCTCTCTATTCACACAACCACCACCCTAGTTCAGGCTCTCAGCACATCTTGCTTAAAATACTGTTGTAGCCTTCTAATGGATCTCTCCCTTCTCCAATCCTTCCTCCTCATGTTGCCCATGATTTTCCTTAGGTACAGATCTGGCCATGAAAAGTCTAGTTGCTCCATTACTTCTGGGCTCAGATATAAACTCCTCTGTTTTGCATTTAGAGCTCCTCATAACCAATCTCTTCCTGTATTTCCAGTCTCTGTGCACATTTCTCCTTTCTCTATTCCAACTGTAATAGTTCAGTCACACTGGCCTACCTGCTGTTCTGCACACAGAACTTGCCATCTCTTTGTTTCATTCCTTTTCACAGTCCTCCATGCTCTTCCCTCCTTTTTGTGCCTTTAGAATCCATGGCTTCCTTCATGACTCAGTTAAAGCTCTACCATTTGCAGGAGACAGTTTTCTGTCCCCCCAGCTGCTAATGTCTTCTTCTCTAAGGTGACCTTCTATCTACTTCATATGCATATTCGAAGTACCTGTTTACACAGTGCTGTTTTTCCCATTAGAATGTAAGCTGCTTGAGGACAGGACCTGTTTTTTTCTTTTTGTGCCCCCAGCATAGTGCCTGGTACTTTGTGAGTGGCTTGATAAATACTTGCTGATTGACTAAGAAGGCCAGCTTGCCTGGATCATGCAGTATGTGAAGGGGAGTCATGATTAATAAGACCTCAAAGGTAGGTTGAGGCTAGATTTTGAAAGGTCTTAAATGCTAAATAGGGAACCACTGAAGTTTGAGCAAGGGAATGACATAATCAGAAATGGATCGATGGGAAAGATTTGAGGCAGGAGAACAGTTAGGAGTTTATTGCCACTTCCCAGGCAGGGTAGTATTTCTGTGACTTGAGAAAACGGAATATATTCCAGAGATGTTGTGGCTACTAATTGAATATGTGTGGTGAGTGAGAATGAGGAGCTGAGAATGATGCTGAGGTTGTGAACCTTGGTAATTGGAAGAGGTTTGTGTTGCCTTTGACAGTATTGGAGAGGTTTGGAAAAGGGATGGGTTTTGGGGAAAAGATAATTAATTTTGTTTCGCACATGTTGAGTTAAAGATGCTTACAGGGCACATAGTTTGAAATGTCCAATGAGTAGTTCTTGATTAGAGCTTACTAGAGAGACAAGGCATATATCTATATCTATATCTATATCTATATCTGTACTTCTATCTGTGTCTATATCTGTGTTTGGGAGTATTCTGCTTAGAGATTACAGTCAAACCTATGTAAGCTGATGGTATCACCAGGAGAGATTGTAGAGAAGAAAGACGGGAAGGGATAGGAAAGAGCCTTGGGGTACATGATAAGGCATGATAGGGATGATCGTCCAGTGAAGGAGACTACGGAAAAATCAGACAAATAGAAGGAGAAATAAGAGAGAACAGTGTTATGACAACCCACAGAGGAGCTAGTAATCCCATAGAGAAGATGGTCAGTAGCATCAAATGCTTTCACCAGAGGTGAAAGACAGAAAAAGCTAGTGGATTTGACAAAAGACCATTGGTAATATTGGAGTGAGCAGTTTGAATTGAATGATTAGGTCAGACACCAGATTTTACAGGGTTGAGACATGAGTGAGTAGAAGAGGTGGAGACAGTGAATGTGGACAAATTTTCTGGGAGGTTGGCCGATTAAGGGAGGAGAAATAAAGAGGAATAGTGTGCAAGGTTGGGTTTGACAAGGGATTTTAAGGATTGAGAAGACATGAGCCAGCATTTTAGTCAGCAAGAAAGGATATAGAGATTGAAGATTAGAGAGGAAAAGTAGAATGATTATGGAGGCATTCTCTTGTAACAATAGTCCAGGCAATAGGTGATGTGAACATGAGCCTAGCTGGATTGAGTGATTGAGTGATTGAGTGGAGGCGAGGTATATCAGAGATGTTGTGGAGCTAGAAATTAACATTATGAAATTTTGAACAGATGATACTTTTCTCATAGGTATGTTTTATCTATGATATTATTCTTATCCAGATATTCCTGTTATCCAGATCTCTGTCTCATCTGATTTTTGAAGTACTATTTCACTTCTTGCTGTTTATGTAAAACCTATGGGCTTTGTGTTTCTTACAACTGATGCAGTTGGCCCCAAAACAGTACTTCCAGGATTAATAGCTGGCCAGCTGTCTTTCATGTAGTTGGTGCACAGTAAATGCTAAGTTGTCGAGCTTTTATTTTGAACTTTAGCATACTTTCACAGTTGCTTTTACTACTATTCATTTTTATTGTTGGCAAATTGCCTTGCTAAATTATAACAGTTCATATTCAGAGGTTCACAAGGCAAGTAGTTCATAGCTGTTCGTAAATGTATTTTTCTCATCTTAGAGTATTGAATAGAGGTTTATGTGTTCTGTGGAATGAGTAGAAACAGAGATGAGTCTTTTATTACTGAGCTTATTAGCTCAGGTCTAGTTAATTCTCTTCGTTATTTGGCCAGTTGTGCAGGGTCCTTGGGCAGAGGGAAGACACCCCTGGTTATCATTGCTCCATGTTGCCTGTGGCTCATATATATCCAGATTTTTGTTTGCCTAACATACAAACTGTGAATGACTTAGGCTACAATTTTGTTTAAAGTCCTTAATGATCAGTTTCAAGTACCTTTCTAATCTGAATATTTGTTTCCCACAGTGATGGGGAGGGAAGGAAAAGGACTTCATCTACCTGTAGCAGTGACTCCTTAAATGTTGGAGGGATCCCTGTCACTCCTCGACGTGTGTCTTGGAGGCAACGCATTTTCCTTCGAGTTGCTTCACCTATGAATAAATCTGCCTCAGCAATGCAGCATCAAGGTTTGTATGTTATTAATGAGAATCTCGTCTGAGCACTATTCTTCAGGGAAGAAAATGAAAATTTTGATATAGAAAGAGGTTTATGTTGTTTTTTAAAAAAATTTGTTCTTACTCTGTATGTTATAGATAGGCAAGTATAATATGGAAAATAAAATGTAGGGATACTTTGTTATATTGTTTCCTTCTCTGGAAGGAATCAATTATATTTTAACCCATTGGTGTTGCCACTGGGGCTAAGAAATACTACTGGGTACCACTGGCAGGCCTAGATTATTACGAGGAATTTTTAAAAATTAGAAAGATAAAAAGGTGTGAAAAAGCTATACATTGTAAAAACTGGATGCCATCAAGGGCACCCTGTTTAATTTCGTAGCTGTGGTTGGCTATTTTGCTTTATAGTATTTCCGTGGAAGTAGTCAGTAATATCTCAATTGTTTAAACATTGTGTAGGATACAGAGAAAAAAATGAAACAGTCTTGGACCCCAAGGAGCCTATATTCTGTTGGAGGAAATAATATATACACATTAGAGTAGATTCCAAATATATAAAAAATAAATACAAGTTATTTTGTGGGATCAGAAGAAAGCTTCATGTAGGAGAGGGGACTTGGGCCCCTCTTTGAAGAAGGCTAGGCCATCTAAAGGCAGCAGTCAGGAAGGACCATGTTTCCTACATGGGAGACAAACTGGGTAAAGGTTTGGAGACAGGTGATGGAGTATAGGCTCCCTCATTAGAATGTAAGATTCTTGCATGCATTCTTTCACCTTTGTATTCATGTCTTTCTTCTTAGAAGGTGCTTAATAAATACCTATTGAGCCACTGATTGATGTGAGGGACAGAAAGAAGTAGTTTGGTTCTACTGGGCAGTGTGTGAAGGAGGGTGATGTGGAATGAGTCTGGAAAGGCAGTCTGGAGCCAGATGTTGAAGGGCTTTAAATGCCAGACAGAGGAGCTCGTATTTGGTCTTAGAGGCAATAGGGAGCCCCAGGAGGTCCTTGGAAAGGAGAGTATGATATGGTCAGACTTAAGCTTTAAGAATATCACTCTGGGAGCTCTGTGGAGTATGGTTTTTGATTGATGGACTGTTTATGGTTAATAGAAAATTTAACTTCACTTCTGATGTTTTTATAAGCTGAAGAAAATTAATAGCTTGTTATCGGTGATATCCCATTGTGTTATTATTTCATTCAACAAATATTTATTATGAACTCATAGGGTGCAGTGAGCCATGCTAGGTGCTTGAGAAATAGACTTCAAGTACTTGATCATCTAAAGTTGACATGAGACATTAAAGCATGTGATTCACGGGCTGTGTAGAAGTATACCTTGCTTTGAATCAAATGATGAATTAATGAATGAAAAAGCACTTACTAAGTACTTAGTGCAAATAGAAAAAGTGAGACAGTCCCTATTCTAAAAGAGCTCACCCCCTAATTGAGGGGAAGACCATACATAAAAGAACTTTTAGCTGCAAGCAGATGGAAAGGCCCAGCGGTCCTAAGGCTACAATAGTGGGGTGGATGTGTTTTGTATATTCATCTTTTCAAGTCTACTGTGTCCTTTATTATACACTAAAGATTTCTTTAAGCACAGCTCTGACCATATTACACCCCGCCCGATACATTCCAAGGGCTCCTTTTATTTTCAGCATCAAATATAAAGTCCTTTGTTTGGATTTTAAAACCTTTCACAACTTGGCCCTTTTCTTATCTTTCCAGTCTTCTTATGCTTTGTTCTCCAAATATTCTTTGATTCATCCACATTGGCCTATTTGCTGTTCCTTGCACACAGTGCTTCATCTCTTAGCTCTGCGCTTTTTCACTATCTGTCTCACAAGTCTAGAATACTCTCTCCTTACTTACCTCTACCTCTTGGCTTCTCTGGTGTCTATCAAGACTCAGCCCAAATCCCATCTTCTGCTGGGAGGTCTCCACCACTCCCTAGTGCCAGCCCTCTGAAATTACCTCTCTCTATATCTTCTATTTACATAAAACATACACATATTGTCTGTCTCCCCCATTAGAATGTGAGCTCCTTGAGAGCAGGAACCATGTTTTTGCCTTTGTACCCTTAACATTTGGTACAGTGCCTAGCAAATAGTTTAGTGCATAATTTATGCATGTTGACATTAACAGTTGACCTGCTTAGTTCTGAGGGTGGATTTGAGAAAAAGAAATATTAAATAATATTTAATAATAATAATTTAAGCCTTAAGGGATGATTTATTTCTAACCCACTTCAATGTTATTTCTTGTACTGTCATAAACAGATTTATTGCAGAAGTACTGTACTATCAGGAGGCTATAATTTAGTTGGGAGGACCTATTCTGAAGGTATTGTAAAAGAAGACACCATGCATAAAGAGGAAGTGATACAATTATGTGTACTTTTGTTTCATTATAAGAAGGAAGTACAGTAGGGGAATTCAGTCAGTTCACCTAAGTCATTGATTCAAATAGCAGTCTGAAATGTTACCAGAGAAGTTAGTTGGCTTTTCTGAAAACACCCACTTGTGGTACATGAGAGATTCCCAAAGCAGAAGAAAAAAATCTGAAATGCACTTTGCTAATAAGAAGCGCATGTCATTATTTTTATTTCTTTGTAGATGGACTTGACAGAAACGAGCTGCTTCCTTTGTCTCCTCTTGCTCCAACTATGGAAGAAGACCCTCTTGTCTTGTTCTTGCCTGGTGAGGATGAACCAGAGAAGGTTGATGGCAGAAGAAAATCTGAAGAACTACGGAGTTTATGGAAAAAAGCCATCCACCAGCAAATTTTGTTGCTTCGAATGGAAAAAGAAAATCAGAAACTGGAAGGTTAGCCACTCAGAGAAACAGGGTCAGAGAAGATAATACTGTAATTTAAGGATGTCATTCATACACTCATCTTGAATAGATTTGCTGCTTTTTTTTCAGTGATATGTTTTTGTTGGATAGTCAATATATAAGAAAAGTCTGACTTGAGGTAACTTAGAATTTGGTTTGTGCTTGAATTGTGATAAGAGGTCAGTTTTAAGTATAGAATTTAAAATATCAAAAGGTAAAATAAAAATAGGAGTTTAATTCAACTTTTAATGATTTTTAAATGTGATGCAAAATAAGTTTAATTTTGAGGCAAACTACTATTTAAATATTATTCAGCACTGTCAGGCTTATTAAAAATCTACAAAGGATTAGTTTGAGTATTTTAATAGATTCCTTTTATGGGTACAATATAAGAGCATTAGCTTCTTACTATCAACTAGAAATTCCTTTCTTTGTGATAATTTGTCCATTAAGAAAAAGCAACATGGAAGCGGTTTGTCACTCTTATCTTTGTTAATACCTTATACCTTTGCTTCTCCTCTCTTTCCATGTTAGCTCTGATTCATAGAGGCATCTAGGAGACATAATGGATAGAGTGCTGGGCTTGGAATCTTGAAGACTTGAGGTTAAATCTTGCCTTCGACACCTTAAGGTTGTGTGTGACGCTGGGCAAGCCTTTTAACCTTTGCCAGCTTCAGTTTTCTCTCCTATAAAATGGGGATAATATTTGCATTTACTTTACAGCATTGTGAGGATCAGATGAGACAAGAGTACAGTGCTTTATGCACCTCAAAAAAGTATGAAAATGCTGTTGTTGTTATTTGACTCCATGTACATGGGAGTATAAACTTGCCCCCATAAGTAATGATCCTCTTTATTTCCTAAGAACCTTCTAAAATGAATAATAACTCAACTTTATGTAGCACCTTGTTTCACAGTGCTTTACAGAGTGCCCTATAGTCCACTAATATAGGCATTAAAAGTATTGCTGTCCAGATTTTTCAAATGAAGAAATTGATATTATGAAAACCACTGTAATCTGTAGAGATTTAAGATGAACATATGTTTTTTAGACTGTGAAATGTAATATATAGCCTTAAGTCGTAGCTCTTGAATAATACTTTGGTTTAACATAAACCTTTGAAGAGTCAAGAAAAGCTGGTAGAATTCTCTTTTAGTAATTAGTCATGAAATTGTATCCCATTAACAAGAGAGGTGATTTCCTAAGGAACAGTGTGGTATAGTGCAGTCAGACTCAGGAAGGCTGCAGTTCACTCACATCCCTGCTCTGTTAGCTATGTAACTACAGGAAGTCACTTAATTTTCCTGTACTTTAATCTCCCCAAATATAAAGTGGGGATAGTAATGCTTTGACATGTACTTCACATTAGTTTCAAATGATTTAAAATATATAAAGGACTTTGCCAGTTTCAGAATGCTAAATAAATGCCAATTTTTATTATTTGCTATTAAAAATTCTAAATTCAGATAGTAATTTTTTTTCATCATGGAATCAGAAAGCAATACCTTCATTTTATAGGGGAGAGGAAACTAAGGTTCTTGCAGAGGGGGAATTACAACATTATGAAGAGATCAGGGGCAGAGTTCAGGTTTCTTACCTCTCAACCTAGCACTTTTTTCCACTTTGCTCCATTTTGCTTGCTAACTAAATACTTTGCTACATGAAAAATTATTTATTATATCATATAGTACAGGTGCCTTGTTAGGTTGTTAGTTCTCTATGCCTGAGAGGACAGTGGGGTTGATGGAGTTCTAGTTGAATATGGTAGAATTCTAGCCTGTGAAAGTGCCAGCTCTTAATTTATTCTTACCTGGTGAAGGTGACCCAGAAAAGATGAAAGGGAGAAAAAAAATCATAAGAACTATGAATTCAGTGGAGAAAATTTAAACAGATCTTTTTTGGAGGGTCTCCCTAATAAAGCTTAACATGGAGCCAGATTATTTGCTGTAATTATTTTTTTAAAGTGCTTTTTACCTAAAAAGTACATGGTAAATGTGTTAGAATATAACAATTAACTAAAGTGGGAGCCATCTGTGTTTAAAAACCATCTAGTGGCAACTGTTGTCAGACACAAGCTTTCTGTAATGCTATCAATGTAGTTACTGTTGTTTCCTATTTTAAACACGTTGGCATGAAAATAACAGTTTATTCTATTGTTTTTTCTGCTGTCGAGGACTCTTATTTTTGATAGAGATTTGTTTTGCAGAAGGTAAGATTATTTAAGTAACATGCTTGAATGAAGCCAGATTTTTCTGAGTCAGTTCTTTCCCTTAAAAAAAAAAATTTCCAGCTGACCTTAATAAATAAAAACAAAAATAAGCTTAAAGTGTTTTCTATTCCCTTTTAAAAGTCAGGCAGTTATTCAGGAAAGAGACAAAGTTTACACACTGCTTAATTAAAAAAGCATTGGGAAGGTTTTTATTTTGTATTAAATACTTGTATTTCATGGGAATATTAGAGCTATCAGGGACCTTAGACATTATCTAACCCACACCCTTCATTTCACCAGATGAGGTAACTAAGGCCCTGGGGGGATAAGTGACTTGTCACGACCTCTGATTCTAGAGCCAGTACTCTTTCCCTGTTCTGTGCTACCCTGTCAGGTGAGATGAAGTAGAATAAGGACTCTTGAAACTTTTTAAAGACCGAATATTTTAAGCTTCATTGTAATTGTATATTTTCCCCTTTAGAACATCACTAAAAGCATGCCCACATTATGCTGATTGGTTTATTCTCTGAAAAGTGGAGACATTCAGTTATTTTCACTTTTGGTATTGGCATTGCAATAGAGTAGAAAGCTAGCCTTTGAAAGTTCTAAAGGCCTGTTAGTAGTTGTTAAATATGTCAGATTGTATAGAGTTGATGGGGACATTTTTTCATACATGTCAAATATAAATTATTTAGGCTTTAGGGACTTTTGAGAATGCCACATATGGCACTTCTGGCTTATCACTTTGATTCAGGTGTTGAAGTCTTCTGTATAATAATGATAATAATAATAATAATTGCAATTTGTCTTTATTCACACCAAATAGTCATGTTGTTTATGTAATAAAGAATAAAATATGCTCAGGAAATTCCTAACAGTTTTTTGTATAAGATATTTATAATGTGAGGGCCTGTTCGGATATGTATAATTTTTATATTTCCTTTTAAGAAATTTTCTGTTGAGAAGTTTTTGGCAGTCATTTCCTTGAAGACTCTTGTGATGATTTTGCTATAATTTCAGAATTTCAGAACAAAAAAACCATCAACTTTGGTCTTACAACCTTTTTCTTGCTTTCTTTTAGCGAGCCGAGATGAACTCCAGTCCAGAAAAGTTAAATTAGACTATGACGAAGTTGGTGTATGCCAAAAGGAAACCTTGTTAGCATGGGATAAGAAGTTATTAAACTACAGAACTAAAATCAGATGTGATATGGAAGATATTCATATTACCCTTAAAGAAGGTATTGGGAACAAGGGAGTATCATACTAGTTTTTCTTAGAGGTACTATATCTCAGTATTTTCCTTTGGCCTTGGTAGCTGTCACACTTGGTAGTAAACAAAAGTTTTTGTCTGTCTCTGACCAGTTCGGCAGTCACTAAGAGCACAATGATAATAAAGCTAAAGCAGCAGGTTTGACCTTTGCACGATTTACTCATCTGTGGTAGGGACTTCCTATCAATTCCAGCTAACAATTCCCAACTGTGTGGTATTGATCACAAGGGAAAGAGGGTGGTCCCTTTACCACTTCAGGATTATAAAAACTACTCAGTGCAAGCCCTGCTCATGATGGATTGGTAGCATGTACTACATGTACAAAAGAAAATTCATCACTATTATCTGACCATAATAGCTTTTTATAGTTCACTTAAATGTGTGTGTGTGTGTGTGTGTGTGTGTGTGTGTGTGTGTGTGTGTGTATGTGTGTGTATAATATATTCCTTAGTCACATGACACATAGAATCATAGCATCTCAGAGTTGGAAGGGACCTCAGATTTGATAGAATAGTCTGTCCTTAGTTGTTTGATTCTTGTTTTTTTCCTTTGAGATAATAAGATATTTTTTTGTTTTTTGTTTTTTGGGGGGGGGTAAGGGGGGAGGGGGAACACCAGGCAATCAGGGTTAAGTGACTTGCCCAAGGTCACACCGCTAGTAAGTGTCAAGTGTCTGAGGTTGGATTTGAACTCAGGTTCTCCTGACTCGAGAGCCAGTGCTCTATTCACTGTGCCACCTAACTGCCAAATTTTTCTGTGAATCAAACTATGTTCAGAACTTTAAAAAATATATTATCGAATTTTGAACCTGAATTCATTGTATTAAACAGAAGTTCTTCACAACTATCCTCCAAAGTTTAGCCCTCTCCTTCATGAAGCTTTTCCTGATTCTTCCCTCTCTTCCCTCCCCAACTTAATGAAATTCCCTTTCAGTCTTTAAAACACTGTGCTAAAAATAATGCACTTCGTGTGTAATTGTATGTACTTTAGTTATTCTCCGTCTAAGTTGTAAACTGCAAGAGAACAGGGACTATAGCATCTCCTTTGTGGCTACACCTTTGTAGCCTCTTGAAAGTATTTATTGAATAAATGAATGGTTGTCTATTGATTTAATGCATTAAACTATTATTAAAACTCCAAAAGCCTGAAAGTATTCTAGAATTCTATGAAAATTGGTCCTTTTGTTTATTGGCTATATTAATGATACATTTTAAATTTTAATAGAAACAACAGAAGTGACTTTTTTCTTTGATGATCTGGAAGTCAGGAAAAATTAATAGAATAAACTTTTAAGGAAAAAATATAGAATAAAATGCAGGTGAGATTTAGACTGGTAAATGCATAATTTTTAAAGAACTTTCAAAGCTATTTTAGAAAATTTTCCTTTTTTAAAAAAATTTGAGGTATGGGATGCATAAATAAGAACAAATTCATTTAACAGTTAATTTCAGACTACCTCTAGATAGGTCATTTACTACCCTGGCAATACAACCAACTGAGAATACAGTAACTTTTTATATTGACTTGAACAGTGATGAGTTCAGGAAGCGTAAGTCTCACATCCCTTCTTTACAAAAATGTTAAAAGCAGTCATATTAATTATGTTGTTTCTCTGGTGTTCCAAAATATATTCAATCCAGCAAACATTAAATGCCCACTGTATATAGTACTTTGTGCTATGTTAATAAAAATGTTTGCCTAAGCAGAATAACTCCTAAGATATTAACTGCTATTCTTGCCCCCATTCCCAGTGACTGAATGCCATTATTCTGAGCTGGCCAGAGAATTTGAATTTTTCTCTAGTTCTACCCCTGTTATATGTGACTCAGTTCAACTCTTGTTTTCTCATTTTTTTCCTTCTTTGGATAGGTAAATATTTTATGTGACATACCCTGCAGAGGTGTTGTATGGGTTAGCTTCAGATTGGCAACTTCAAAATATGATATGTAGTGCATAGTTATAAATAGAGCCAGAAGAAACCTCAATATTTATCTAGTACAGCACAGCTCCCTCATTTTGCATATATATGAAGATTTATTCAAAAACTTCGAACCAACTAAAAGATGAAAATAGTGTATTTGCATTATAAATTTAAAGATTTCTGTGTGGGATTCAAGTGATTGATTATCTTGGAATGTTTTCTGTTCAAAAGATAGAGGCAGCTACAGGATTAAACTTGTTTAAATTACCCTTCTGTGGTTATTTAATGCATTACTTAATCTTGGCAGGTGGCACGGCCTGATGTTGCCACTGTCAGCATTGCATACGGTACTACTAATGCAATTTTGTAAGTTAATTCAAGTGTTTAAACTCTTGTTGGTTTTTCTCATTGTTCTGAAAGGAGTGCCTAAAAGTCGCCGAGGAGAAATTTGGCAGTTTTTAGCTCTACAGTATCGTCTGAGGCACCGATTGCCAAGTAAACAACAACCTCCCGACATTTCCTATAAAGAGCTTTTGAAGCAGCTCACAGCTCAGCAACATGCTATCCTTGTAGATTTAGGTATGGTTGCCATATTGATAAATAGCTTACTAAAGTGCATATCCTGTCCTTTTGTTGAAGTTATTTACGGCCCTTTCTTTTTTGGGAGAAAGGACATGCTTATGTACAGTTCCATTCTGCTTTCTGTGGTTTTTAGACAATTCTCGAACAGAACCTCTTTGTAGGTATGGTATTTCTGTTTGCCTAACTTAGTTCTTACTTCTCTTTTTCTCCGTTGGGTTGTGTTTTCAGAACAGAAGATGTCTCTGAGAGTCCTACGGGGTAGGCGTTCTATAACTATTTGTTGAATGAATCTAGGAAACAATGAATAGGCCTAGACAGAATGATGGCAAAGACTGTGAACGAGGCTGAGGGAGAGGGGTTTTGGAGGATAGATATCCCAGGCAGTGAAAAATGATGAGAGCAAATTTCAGGGGAAGTTGAGAAACAATGACGAAGGAAGTCATCTTTTAAGAATAAGGTTTAGTGAGAAAAGGTCATATAAAAGTTTATATTTGTGTTTTCTTATTTTGGTTAATTTTTTTTAAACCGAAGAAGTAGCGACGTAAGAGAGATTGTACTTTTCCTTAAAAAGGGGGAAAATTGATATTGCAACCATCTGTGTCCCTTCAGCCTTTTCATATTATTATATCGCTTCTTTCTCTTGTTTACACTGTCTTTAAACTATTATTACCAATTCCTGGAAAAATCACTTATGTACATATGTGAGAAAGAAAGCAGAAAATTTTTAGATTGGCATCTCTGCAAGTTCTGATAGAAAGTAATTGTTCAGCAAACGCATAAAATCTGAGAAGCTAACATAAGATCTCATTTTCTTTTGAATGAAGAACTGTCGTGCCAACACTGTTACAGTTTTGGTGGTGGAGATGCATTTGTTACAGTACTTAGTTGTTACCATTTGGAGATTTCTGACTAAATTGCTCCCTAGCTGAAGTTGCTTCACGTTAATTTCATGCCCCAAGGTGGATTTTTGAGGGAAATATTTTTAAATTTTTATCATTTTTCTCTTTCCTTTTTTTTTTCCTTCCTTCCTTCCTTTCTCTTTTTTTAAGCATTATAGAATTGACAGTTATTCAGGCACATGTTCTATGATCTTACAGAGGAAATTTTAAGGGCTTTCCAAGATGATAGCATGGAGCCTAGAGGAAATTCTGGGGAGAAAGGATTTCCTAAATATGAAGATAAATGGAAAAACTGCCTCCAGTGTCAAATTCCTAGAAAAGGAGTAGGGAGTCTGTGTATGGCTGACTGGATTTCCCCTTCGAATTAAATGATGATAACATTGTTTAAGAATTCTATTTTAAGTTAAACCATGAGGTCTGCTGGAATTATTTGACTTAATAACAAATTTGAATCCTTGGGTTTCTTTGTGTTAAGACTTCACTTTAACACCATTCCATTCCCCAGCCCCACCCCTTTAGCCCCCCAAATTAATCTGCTCTTCTGCAGAAGAAAGTTGTTTTAATATGTTTGCGGAGGTGAACTGGGTGGGTGAATGAGTGAGTTTGTATAGTGATTACTATGTTAGATTCGAAACAGAATGATCTGGATAAGCTAGATCGGGGTGGGGATCTGGGATCTTGAAGCTGCATGTGACCCTCTAGGTCCTCACATGTAATCGCTTGACTGAACAAATATCCATAAATAAAAGGATCTGAATAAAAAGTTCTCTGAAGTTTGGATTCAGTCAAAGGACTGCACTTGAGGACCTAGAGGGCCACATATAACCTCGAGGCTGAAGGTTCCCCACTCCTGAGCTAGATGTCGGCCAGCTCTGGTTTTCTTTTCACATCTAAATGTTGTAGTTAACCTCAAGTGTGTGTGTGTGTACATATGTGTGTACATGTGTGCACACATATATGAATGTACACATACATACACATAATTTTTTTTCTCTCTCACTCTGACAGGAAGGACCTTTCCCACTCATCCTTACTTTTCTGTACAGTTGGGATCTGGGCAGCTATCCCTCTTTAACCTTTTAAAAGCCTATTCTTTGCTGGATAAAGAAGTGGGTTACTGCCAGGGGATTAGTTTTGTGGCTGGAGTACTACTTCTGCATATGAGTGAGGAGCAAGCTTTTGAAATGCTCAAGTTCCTCATGTATGACCTCGGATTCCGGAAACAGTACAGACCGGACATGATGTCACTACAGGTGAGTCAGTTCTTTTTCATAAACAAAACAAAATCTTGATAGTAAATAACTTAGTAATAACTCCATTCAGATGTAAGATCTATTAAAAATCTTGGAGTGAAAATAAGTATTGGAATGTAGGTAAATATTCTATTGATGTTGTTTTACTGGATTTTCTTAGTATTTGGGGATGTACTAAGTCTTTAGGAATAGTTATACATAACATTCCATTTTTATACTATACTTTTTAAACAAAGGTCTTGAAGTAATTAACAATTTAGAAAGTACTATGCTTACCAAAACAGAGGAGGTCCTGAGTTTAAATCTTGGCTTTAAAAACCAATACTAGATGACCTCTAATGTCTTTTTACACTCTAAATCAATGACCCTATGATAATACAAGTACAGATTACATAGAGAAAATGTGTGCCATTAGAATTTCTTAATTTCTTCCAGCTCATTATTTGGGTAGGATCACAGATTATTTCTGAAACTTTTTTTTCCTTTCCCTTGGTCATTGAAATAGCAATCTTCTTGATTGATTTATCTTTTTTGAACTTAACATGAAATCTGCGTTAAAAACTAAACCAAATCAAACCAAAAAATAAAATGGTTCTCAGATTTTGCCTCTGAAGAAGAGAATTTATTTTCTTTTATTTAGTCCTTGAAAATGTGGGGTAAAATTAGAGATACTCCTTTTCATTTTTCCTCATTGTCTGTTCCTTGAAGAATGTGACTGAGGTAGGGAGTGGTAAGTCAAGATCTTTCTCCTTAGAAAAGTGAGATGTAGAGAGAATTCCCATACTTGCCTTAACTCTGGGCAAGAATTAAATGTCTTGGAACTTCAAAAGAACTGTTATATCATCAGTGTAGATATTCCCTCTACCTAAATATGGAAAGAATCTAGCCTTGTTCACCTTGTTAGACAGTCTTTAGACCAACTTCTGATGATGAGCCTCTTTAGACCTAACTAACCTGGTCCACTGGACAGTCCTATCCTGTTCCTCCACCTCCCCCCCACTCCAAGCCTGTACTTGGAGCCATTGAAGTTTGGTAGGGTTTGCCTCTCCTTTTTTTAAAATAATTTTTATTCCCCCCCAATTACATGTTAAAATAGTTTTTAACAAAATTTTTTTAAAATTTTGAGTTCCAAATTCTGTCCCACTCTCCCTTTCTCCCCCTTCCCCTCTCCCCCAATGATGGTAAGCAGTCCGATATAGATTATACATGAGAATGTATGGTCACCTTCAAGGTATGGTCACCACTTGAAGAAGCATGAGAATAGGAATGCAGTAAGCAGATGGAGGTAGTTGTCGGTAGCATGTCAAATGGTTATCAAAGTGACTAGAAAATTTCTTCAAATATTACCTTATATTAAGTTCATACATCTTTGTCCCAGGCAGGTCACCTGAATTGAATAGTTATAAATTCTGATGATAGCGTCTGTATATAGCTGCTATTTAGTATTTGCTGCTTGTAGAAATGTAGAAGGTGATACCCACAGAGACAGAAATCACTTTCATTATCATTTCTTTAAGGTTTTTTCTTTATCTGACAGATTTACCTATAGATACAGAAATTCAAATCTTTTTATATATGGGGTAGTTTCTTCCAAAAAAACTTAAAGAAGTTTTTTTTTTTTATTACCTATAGTTAAAGATAGACACTACAAAATTCACTTAGAAATAAATCACAACATGACTAATGTGAAAATATGTTTAATAGGAATGTATATGTAAAGCCTGTATCAGATTGCAGGCCATCTTGGGGAGGGGAGAGGGGAGAGAGGGGGAGAAAATGTAAAATTTATAGGAGAGAATGCTGAAAACTAAAAATAAATAAATTAACTTATATATATAAAAAAGAAATCACTTAGGTATCTATATGAAATATATGTGTTGTGTGTATAAATCAACTTAATTTAACTGGTAATCACCAAGAGATGGTTCCATTTATATCTGTATTTGTGAAAAGTCTTGAACAACAATATTCTAGTCGTTTGTAAAATGTGTGAATAGAACTTTTCCCTCAGCAAAATGAGACTCAACACTTCCCATATCACAAAATGAGTTAGAATTTTCCTCCATTGAAAATGACTCTCAGAACAGCTTTTTAGAGAGGAATTAAAAAACCATGGCAATATTTCTAATCTAAATATTAACATTTTTCTTTATTTTAGAAAGAATGGCATTTAGTAAATGGTGGCTTCTGCTTTTCAGGAATTTGGCAGAATATCAAGCATATTCGTGTTCTACCCATTCACTTCTCTCTCACTGTTTCCTTTTCTTTTTCTCTGTCCACTTTCCTCTTTTCCTCCATGAGACACACACACACACACACACACACACATACACACACACACACACACACACACACACACACCCCCCCCATATATCTATATACATATTTCTTCTCTAGTTTTAATTAAAAAAAGGTAAATGAAATAGATTTTTTATGAAAGACAGGACTTTTTTTTAAGTGGCAGGCACTGTAATGAGAGGTATCTTTATCTCTGTCCTTCCTCCAGTGGTACATATTGAATTATCCTCCTCTTTCCCTTTCCCCTTCCCTTTTCTTTTTGTCTTCTTATTGCAACAGCCCCTCACAGGTCCCAGTGCTGATTGGTTTAGCCGCTTTAGCTTGTTCCATTTTTCCTACCTGGTCTCTTTTGACCCCTCCTTTGACAGCTTCGTGGACTTCCACTCCAGGGGTCTCACCATATTAGTACTTAATTGGCTTTAGCCCAATTGTGGCTCATAACCACCAAAGTCAAGCCTGAGCCTCTCCCCTTACCTATTTTTAGAACAAACAAACAAATGCTATTTTCTCCAAGAAGCCTTTTTAGATTCCCCTAATTGGTAATGATGACCTTCTTCACACATAACACTTTGGTTATCCTTTTAAGTTCAGTTCTCTATTATTTTGTATCATGTGTGTTCTCTTGGAAAGAGTGATGAAGAGGATCTGGTTTCTCATCTTGGCTTTGTCACTTAATACCCATGTGACCTTGGGCAAGTCAGTTAACCTCTCCTTGCCACAGTTTTCTCGTTTGTAAAGTGAAGGGGTTGGACTAGATGATGTTTAAGGTCCCTTCCAGCTCTACATCTGTGATCTTGTATCCCCTTACTAGACTGTAAGCTTCATGAGCATGGAGACCACTGTCTTTAGTAACCTGTTTATGTTGTCTGATGCCAGTCCACCAGGCTTCCTATGGAGGAGTGAACCAGCCCAAGTTAGAAATAAAGCATGTCAAAGTTCTCATGCCAGCAGTGGGACATGGCCAGCAAGTGGCTCTTCACCTTTAGCCTGGGTGAGATAGGGATTCTTAGTATCAAAACAAACAAGTGTATATTATACCTAAAGATCAGATGCCTGGCTGAAAGTCTGAGCAGGGCAAAACAGTTAGCAAAGTCATAAATTGTTTTTTTAAATTTTTGTTTGTAAGACTAATTATGATTAGTAAGAAAATAAACTGGATTTCCTAAGTATGTATATGAATTTCACAGTAATGCACAGATAATACCTCTAATCAAAGACAGAATATCTTACTTAACTAGTTTGCTTTAGGGATAGAAATGTCAAGAATTGTATTTGAGCTGGACCTTGAAGGATGGATAGGAATGAATAGGTAGTTATCTTGGGTCATGAAGAGTATCTATGTGTGATGTATACTTTCATTTATACAAATAAAGGTATGGGACTTATTTGACATTTGTGGATAGATTTTTAATGACTTTCTATGATCTAAATATACTTAGACTTCTGGGTCACCCTTAAACTCATAATATTAATAAGATTGCTTTGAGAAAGTTTATATGAAGTCTAAAGAGTAAAACAGCTTTTTAATGCAGTGTAAATTGTGTACTTTGGAAACATCAAAACAGGCCTGTAACATTCTTCCTCTTAAAATTAACTTTAGATTCAGATGTATCAGCTCTCAAGGCTCCTTCATGACTATCATCGAGATCTCTACAATCACCTTGAAGAGAATGAAATCAGTCCCAGTCTTTATGCTGCCCCCTGGTTCCTCACATTGTTTGCCTCCCAATTTCCACTAGGATTTGTAGCCAGAGTTTTTGGTAAGATATGAACTATAGTCAATTGAGAATTTTTATTTATTATGGAGATAAAACACTGCCTAGCCATATGGTACTCCATTTTTTACATCTTCTGTTAACAGTGGCAAATTATTATTGGAATCTGATCTTTGTAACTGGCTATATTGATAATAATTTGAAACCATTTGAGTCTTAAATAGAGTTGAAATGAGAAACCCCAAGAGTTGAGCTGTTGCCTTTGGATAGGCAGCAATAGAGCTATTATTTTCATATGTTTTTGAAAGATAAATCAGTGTCTTTTTTCCCTGAATCTGAGCCAGGCACTCACATAGTACCAATTTCTGCATGAGTCTGTAGACCTAGTTTTGCTCTGTTTTCTCTTTGCCCAGTAGACATCTTCTCTTTCCATCTAAGAAACACTGTTTCCTAGTGAGATTACCTACCTAAGTACCCTTGTAAATGTTATTTTAATTATCTCTTTTTATTGCTATTGGAGTGATGATTTTAATTCCTCTTTTTGTTTCTTCTCCTGGCTTCTCCTTTAGTGGTATTAACCATTGGTGCCCCTTCCCCATCCCCCATCTTGGCCGAGGGACAGGTTGAAAGAGTGCTCAGATGTCTGAGTTATAGATCTATGACTGAACAGCCTTACATAACTCGAGATGAGCTGCCTGTGTTCATGAAGAGTGGGCAGTCACCTATTTTCCGACTGTCATTTTAAAGAGATTCAGCTATTTGTTTGTGGCAGTTTCAAGCAACTCAGAATACTTCCTAGAGAGTCACAGCTTAATTTCTACATTACAGCTCAATATTATTTGGTGAGCACTAGCATTTTGGATTATGGCAGTTGTCAAACACGATCTGTTCTCTGGATCGTTTGTCAGCCATCTTGTTAAAAATTAAAAACTTACCAGTCTGCCCTTTCCGAGATTCACCTTTTTAGCCAGGGATTCTATAATCATTTGCAAAGAGAAACAAAAGTGGTCTAGAGAGCTAGAATCCTCAAAGTCATCAGATGTTTACTAGATGCCTGTCTGTGGTGCATAGGGTGCCGTACTCTGTAGTACAGATGCCAGGACAAAAACTGAGAGGCCTTTGGCCTTGGAGGCTGTCCAGGGGAGGGGAGACAGAGGAATTTTGTTTGCCTTTGGATGAGGAACCTTTAACAGGACTCTCATGGTTTAGGAAGAGAAGGAAATTTTTAGGGGAAATCCATATGTTGATTGCCAGGGCTTGTGTCAGGCCAGTGCCTAAATTCTTCACTCGCCACCTCGGGAAGCATGACTTATAGCTTTCTCTCATTCTTTTCTGTGCTTGTCAGTGAATACATTTATTTCTTCTCCTCTTTGATAACACTTGTATCAACTATTTAGTTAGGAGTAGCACTTTGTCTACTGAGAATCTGCATAGATTATATAGGAATATATGTGTGTGGATCTTCTGTTTGATCATGTATCAGTACTCACATGTCTCTGGAATTCTGCTTGGGATTATACATAAATTAAACATAGCTGGAAGGAGCCTCAGAGGTCACATATCTAGTCCAACCCTGTCAATTTTCAGGTGAGAAAACTGAGGCTAAGGCAAGTTGCCCAGGATAGTAAGAGTCAGAGCTGGGTCCTCTGACTCCAGAGCCAGTGTTGTTTACAGTAGCCTGTGCTACATCCTTTGTCCTTATAATGGGAAAAACCAAAAACAAACAAACCAACCTTTTTAGGCTTTTCTTTTCCGTTTTAGCCTTAGATTCCTTTGAAGTTAAGGGATTGAATGGAATTTGGCAAAATACGAACTTCAGTTCCATAGAAGGCCTTGCTTTGTTTATGACATTGCCCACCTTGTACTGTTCTCTTTGGATTGTGAAAGGATCAGCTTAATTCTTTTCAAGGGATAAAATCTTATGGCCATAAGTAGATCTGGAAGTGACCGTAGCATTCATTTAGTATAAGTGTCATTTTACCATTGAGAACTCTGAAGCCCTGGAGGATTAAAATGGCTTGCTGAAAGTCACGAAAGTAACCACTGTCAAGAGTCAGGATTCAAAATCAGATTCTGCTCTGTTTTGGAAGAAGGTAGGTAAGCACAGTCTCTTGATAGTACTTAATCACTTTAGATTCTTTATTTAAAAGGTAACACACAGATGGAATTTTGTATATAGTTTTATACTCAGAGACTTAGTATAACCCCAAATCCTAAGACAAAAGTGAGCTAAATATAGTATGCATGTTTAATCACATTCTAGGACTCTTAATATAAGGCTCTAATTTCCCTTCCAAGGATGAGTAATGTGGTTTACTCTATCAGTTTTCCCCCAACTGTTCACTTATTGTCACCGTACCCACTGCACACTGACTTCTAGCCACTTGTTTTATTCTATTTAGACTAAAAAATATTATAATTTAGACCATGAGAAGATTGTTATAAGATCAAGTGATATAATATATGTAAAGGACATTAGGAACTTTAAAGCAAATGCTTTCCGTCCCTTTTTTCTTCTTTCCCCTCCTTTTCTTTTCCCGTTGAATTTCTACCCATTCTTTGAGCCCAGCTAAAATGCTGCTCCCTCATAATTAACGTGGATACAGCACTTACAGCCACACTTTCCAATCTCTGTGTATAATAGGTTTGCCAAGTTCTTTCCACACAGAAGCTGCGTGTAGTAAGCAGTACAACTATTATTACTTCCATGTTGCAGCTAAGGAAACTGAGCCTGAAAGTAATCCCTTGACTTATCTGGGCTCACAGTTACTAAGTACTGGAGCTAGGACTCGATCTGCCTTGTGACTCCAGTCTAGTGATTTTTCTGCTTTTGTGCTTGTTTGCCTGAAGTATTGCCTTATCTTCTCTGTTGGCAATAACTATTTCTCTCAGGCCTTATATAGCTTTTTGTTTAGCCCCCTTTTAATGCATATATCATGTATTTTTATAGATCGTAATTCTCTATGTATGGAACTTTTCCTTCTATTAGATTTTAAGCTCCGTGAAGTCAGGGACCGTGTCTTGCTTAAATTCTGAATTTTTCCACATGCCTTTACACACTAGAGGTACTTGATACAGTTTTACTGAATTTAAAGTATAGTCATTATTATTTCTCAGGAATTTTCTGGTTTCAGGGAAGGCTCTTTATTTTCTTATGCTTAGCTATTCATGTTGGTAATTAGTAAAGACAGTATTTGTATCTATATTTTTTCAAAGGCTCTCTGGAGGATCTCATCAGAAGAAAGTAAAATTCATAGATTAAACCCATCTGAAGGATGACATCAAGTCTGAGAATCACTGAATCAGGCTTTCCTGGAAGACTATTTATTTTTCTCATTGACATAACTCTTTTCTCTAAAGAAATTTCCTCTGGAGGTTCAGTTTCCCTTAATATGTCTTTCTCTGAATCCTTTCATTCTTCCTCAGAGAAAATCTAGTCTGTCTTATTCCAGAAAGAGTTCACTTAGATCAATGCGATGTTTCATTGGGTAATGTCTTATGGCTCACCTCAAAAGGCTGATATTGTAGTTCTGCGGAGAACACTTTCCATCATCACTTCTAGCTTTGAAAGTCTGGAAGGTGCTCTATTAGGTATGCCATAAATGTCATTGTTAGCTTTGTTATGATGTCAGTTGATGTTTTCTTCTTTGAATTCTAATAAACTGTCGTAGCTCAGTGTGGGAAAAGCACGTTTGATGATGAGGCTCTAACCTAGTTCTCACTGATTATGCCATTGTCTCTTACCTGAGGTTTCTTCTTTTGTCATGGCATATTGAAATATCTAGAGACAGCATTACATAGTAGATAGAGAATTGGCCTTGGAGTCAGGAAGGCCTGGGTTCAAGTCCTGCCTGGGACACATTCTATCTCTGTGTTCTGGGGCATATAACATTAAGTTATGGTCTCGTTGATTCATTGTTGTTTATCTGTTAATATTGGAGGAGGTTTAGACCCCAGGGAGTTTCCTACATAGGTAAAATCATAAGTCTAGAATCTAGGTAAAAAATCATAAGTCTAGAATCAGTCTTCTTCCTTCTCTCCCCTTCCACTCCATAGCCATTTAGAATAGGGGTCAGCTAGACATTCAGCACCTGTTTTTTTTTTTTTTTTTTTAAATGCAATTTATTTCTTTAATATATTTGGTTTTCAGCATTGATTTTCACAACAGTTTGAATTACAAATTTTCTCCCCATTTCTGCCCTCCCCCCCCACTCCAAGATGGCGTATATTCTGGTTGCCCTGTTCCCCAGTCAGCCCTCCCCTCTATCACTCCCCTCCCCTCTCATCCCCTTTTCCCTTCCTTTCTTGTAGGGCAAGATAAATTTCTACGCCCCATTGCCTGTGTATCTTATTTTTTAGTTGCATACAAAAAGTTTTTTTGTTTTTGAACATCTGATTTTAAAACTTTGAGTTCCAAATTCCCTTCCCTCTTCCCTTCCCACCCACCCTCCCTAAGAAGTTGAGCAATTCAACCTAGGCCACACATGTATTATTATGTATAACCCTTCCACAATACTCATGTTGTGAAAGGCTAACTACATTTTGCTCCTTCCCAACCCATCCCGCTTTATTGAATTTTCTCCCTTGACCCTGTCCCCTTTCCAAAGTGTTTGTTTTGATTACCTCCACCCCCATCTGTCCTCCACTCCATCATCCCCCCACCTTTTATTTTTTTTTTATCTTCCTCCCTCTTCTTTCCTGTAGGGTAAGATACCCAACTGAGTATGTATGGTATTCCCCCTCAGGCCAAATCTGATGAGAGCAAGGTTCACTCATTCCCCCCTCACCTGCCCTCTCCCCTCCTCCCATAGAACTGCTTCCTCTTGCCACCTTTATGCGAGATAATCCACCCCATTCTATCTCTCCCTATCTCCCTCTCTCAGTATGTTACTCTCTCATCCCTTAATTTCATTTTATTTCTTTTAGACTGAGGTCTCATGAATCATACTCATCATCTTTCCATGTAGGAATGTAAACAAAACAGTTCAACTTTAGTAAGTCCCTTGCAATTTCCGTTTCTTGATTACCTTTTCATGCTTCTCTTGATTCTTGTGTTTGAAAGTCAAATTTTCTATTCAGTTCTGGTCTTTTCACTGAGAAAGCTTGAAAGTCCTCTATTTTATTGAAAATCCATATTTTGCCTTGGAACATGATACTCAGTTTTGCTGGGTAGGTGATTCTAGGTTTTAATCCTAGCTCCATTGACCTCCGGAATATCGCATTCCAAGCCCTTCGATCTCTTAATGTAGAAGCTGCCAGATCTTGGGTTATTCTGATTGGGTTTCCACAATACTCAAATTGTTTCTTTCTGGCTGCTTGCAGTATTTTCTCCTTGATCTGGGAGCTCTGGAATTTGGCAACAATATTCCTAGGAGATTTCTTTTTGGGATCTATTTGCAGAGGCGATCGATGGATTCTTTCAATTTCTATTTTGCCCTGTGGCTCTAGAATATCAGGGCAGTTCTCCTTGATAATTTCCTGTAAGATGGTATCTAGGCTCTTTTTTTGATCATGGCTTTCAGGTAGACCAATAATTTTTAAATTATCTCTCCTGGATCTATTTTCCAGGTCAGTGGTTTTTCCAAGGAGATATTTCACATTGTCTTCCATTTTTTCATTCCTCTGGTTCTGTTTTATAATATCCTGATTTCTCATAAATTCACTAGCTTCCACTTGCTCCAATCTAATTTTTAAAGTAGTATTTTCTTCAGTGGTCTTTTGGACCTCCTTTTCCATTTGGCTAATTCTGCCTTTCAAGGAATTCTTCTCCTCATTGGCTTTTTGGAGCTCTTTTGCCATTTGAGTTAGTCTATTTTTTAAGGTGTTGTTTTCTTCAGTGTATTTTTCAGTATTTTTTTGGGTCTCCTTTAGCAAGTCATTGACTTGTTTTTCATGGTTTTCTCGCATCCTTCTTATTTCTCTTCCCAATTTTTCCTCTACTTCTCTAACTTGCTTTTCCAAATCCTTTTTGAGTTCTTCTATGGTCTGGGGCCAGTTCATGTTTTTCTTGGAGGCTTTGGTTGTAGGCTCTATGACTTTGTTGTCTTCTTTAGGCTGTATGTTTTGGTCTTCTTTGTCACCAAAGAAAGAATCCAAAGTCTGAGACTGAATCTGGGCGCGTTTTCGCGTCCTGGCCATATTCCCAACTAACTAACTTGACCCTTGAATTTTTCAGTGGGGTATGACTGCTTGTAGATTACAGAGTTCTATGTTCTACGTTTGGGGGGGAGGTGCCAGCTCTGTCAGAGCCGCACTCCTCCTTCCCCAAGGACCCCCAGTCCAGACTGGGCTCAGATCTTTGGCAGGCTGTGCACCCCTGCTGTGATCCGCCACTTAATTCCTCCCACCAGGTGGGCCTGGAGCCGGAAGTAACAACAGCTGTAGCTGCCCCACCTCCGCTGCCCCCGGGGCTGGAAGCCGAACCGCGAACTCCTTCCACTCCCGCAGCTTTTCCCACTAACCTTCTCCGCAGTCTTTGGTGTTTGTGGGTCGAGGGGTCTGGTAACTGCCGCAGCTCACATATTCAGGGCGCTAGGGCCCCCTCCGCCCGGCTTCCGGTCTGGATCGTCCACGCCGCTCAGGCTGTCAGCACCTGTTTTTGTATGGCCTATGAGCCAAGAATAATTTTTACATTTCTAAGTACAATAAAACTTTAAAGTGTAAAAACCATTTTTAGCTCTTTGACAAAAACAGACTACAGGCTAGGTGAATCCCTGATCTAGATGGAGAGATTTGGAAATAGAGGTCACTATCTTTTAGTAGTCATTTTCCATTAAAGTCTTCCTTTCATTATGTAATGGAAAGTATTCTGAAAGCTTTGTCAACAGAACATCACTTTTAATGGGTTGGTCTTTACAAACTGGAAAGATTTGAAGTACTGGTTGAGCATTAAAGACTTTTGCGCCAATTGTCAGAGGCACAGCCTTGCTAAATTCAGAGAGCAGATTGCCAGAAGATGATGATTTGAAATTTCTTTTGGCTCAAGCGATTGATGAGGGCAGCAACCTACTAAGGCATGGAAGGGTTATGAGCTTCATTGGTGGTGGGACCACTCACATGGATGAAGTATCATGCATTCTGGAATACTAATACAAGTTAATCATAAGCGCAAGTACTGATCTTCTTTGATAGAATGGAAAGAATCGTGCATTTGGAGCCAGAAGACCTAAAGTTCAAGTCTCAGTTGTGCCACCTCAATTTTTTCTGTTGTAAAATGTACATTACTTTTGCTGCTTACTTTACAGGATTTTTGTGAGGCTCTATGTTAGAATCCTGGCTCTTTTCGTTAACAAACTGTATGACCTTTAGCAAATCACTTACTTTCACTGACTAAGTAATAATACTTATATTGCCCATGACATTTGGACAATGTGGAGAAAGCATTTTGTAAATCTTAAAACACTACATAAATTTGAATTTTGTTATATTGAAGAGTACCATATTAAAAAATACACTAGCTGTTTTATTCCCATCATGTTTCCTGTATTATATTAGGTGATATTTACTTTTCTTTATCCTCCTATTTAGCATATGTCTTTATCTTGATTAATAGGAGGGAAAAGTTCCTTTTTTTATTTCCCACTGTGATGTTGGTGTAGTAAATTGTTTGGTTCATTTATTTATTTATTTTAATAATGGTAATAATGGTTTAGTTGTAATTGGTCATTACTTCTTACATTTCCTGCTGTGAAGAAAAATACCTTCAGATGGTGTTATGTGCTTTTCCTTCTTTCCAATACATTGCATTGACTTTGGGGGTTTATGTTTTTAAAATAAGTAATGGATTTGTAAGTAAGTATATACAGACACAGATATAGGTACGTATAAATGTGTCTATAATTTGAATTTTTATGTGGCTTTATTGACCGTTTTTACTGGGTTAGATTAAAAAATTTAGTTTCTAAAGTTAAATAAAAAATTCAGAAGCATTTAAACCTAAGTCATTTTGAAAAATCTTTGCTTAGTTCCTATAAATTAACAGTCCAGTTTCTTTAAGAAACATAAACATCTGAAGTGTTCCTCCATCTGTCTGCTGTGATAATATCAAATAGTATTTTACCAGAGAGTATTAGTCTTACCATCTTAAAGATCTAATTAAAATGATTTTCTTGGTTTTTTTTAGATATTATTTTTCTTCAGGGAACTGATGTTATATTTAAGGTGGCACTCAGTCTGCTAAGTAGCCAAGAAGCCCTTATAATGGAGTGTGAAAATTTTGAAAATATAGTGGAATTTCTTAAAAACACAATACCAGATATGAATACATCTGAAATGGAGAAAATAATTACCCAGGTAAGATGTAATTTAAAAAAAAAACTGACATCAGGATTTTTTTTTAAACTAGACCTGTGATTTTATTGATCTTAGTATCAGTGCATCAATGCATATCAGCAACTCTTTTATAACATAGAGCCTTAAACAGTTGACTGGGGCATTGGTAGATTAAG
Source organism: Trichosurus vulpecula (assembly GCF_011100635.1). Classification (NCBI taxonomy): domain Eukaryota; kingdom Metazoa; phylum Chordata; class Mammalia; order Diprotodontia; family Phalangeridae; genus Trichosurus; species Trichosurus vulpecula. The sequence goes on along the minus strand of NC_050576.1, from coordinate 337,136,081 downwards.
TGACTTTTCCAGGGTCCACATAGTCAGTATGTGTCAGAGATGACTCTGGAATGAGGGTCTTCTGATTCTAGAAAAATACAAGTTGGTAATTTGTATATAGGTTTCTCTGCTAATGATCTGTAAGATGTAGAACTTAGATATTTCATTATTTAAACAGACTTCTTATATAACAAGTCTTAGCTTTGGTCTGAAGTCAGAGTAATCCTGGGGGCTGTATACTCCTGCCATTCAAGGCACAAGAGAACTTCTAAGTTGAATTTTTGCTTTTCTTGAAACAGTATCCTGTTGACTCTTGGAAGAAGCCTTTTCTCTACCTGCCTAACTGCCAACTCCCAAGGTTCTTTCCCTCAGGCCTTCCTAATTGTCACCTTGGTTGCAGGGGTTTAGCAAATGTAGAAGTCAGGTCCAGTGGAAGTTCTCAACCCCTGTTACAAAAAAATTTATAGTTTTAGAGCCATAGATCACTCTCAAAATTATCTAGTGCTCTTTCTACTACATTGAGGACTCTAGAAAATGCCTTTGGCTCTCGTGGGTTCAGAAGCCACAAATTTAACAATAGTAAGTGTCCTGGATGAAGGCTGCATGGCCACATCCTGGAGGGAAAAAATACAAGTGGATCATATGTAGCATATTAAGGGTGAATATATAGGATTTTATGTACCACCATTTATATTGAAAGATCATGACAATTTAATTTGTGGGGCTTGCAGAATTTTGATGTGGTTAAAAAATAGGAATAATTTTTCTGTGTATGTTTAATTTGAATGATGTGTACTTCATAAGACTGAACCATAGAGCCCAATTAAGATGGGTGAGAGAGCGTGAGTGTGGTCCTTTTGGGAAGGACACCTTAAAGTTTACCCAATTAGGTGTATAGAGTCAAGAATCTATAAACCCACTTGGGTCAATAGCTGCATTATAATGAGCTCCTCTATAGAGAAAAAGCTTGATCTCCTGTGATTTGGGTCTGGGAACCTGATAATGAGTTTTGGCAGTGACAGTGATAGGAAAAACTGTTTACCTCTGGAAAGTAAGGAACCATGAGCCCAGGTAGTCCCTGTTAACGAAAACAATGAGAAAGGGGCAGCACTGTGACCTTTCTGGCTATGGAAGAGCAGAGTCCTAGAGAAGTAAACCATGGGCTGAGCTGCCTAACAGTTGAAAGGGAAACAATTTCTGCTTTTTATTCCTAATTTTTCATTATTTCCTTTAAGATTTTAGATCTTTTATTTTTCCAAATGAATTTTGTTTTTCTTTTGTTTAACTTTATAAAATGCCCTTTTGGTGATTTGAGTGGTGTAGCACTAAATTTAAATTATTTTAGGTAGTAATGCCATTTTTATTAAGTTGGCATGGTTCAACCATGAGCAATTAATGTTCCTCCAATTACTTTTATTCTTTATTTATTTAATTGTAATTTTAAAAAGTTACAAATTATGTTTTAATTGCAATTTGTAATTGTGTTTCTAGATGTCTTGACTATACCTTGGTAGATTGACTCCCAGATAGTTTAAGCGTTTTGCAGCTATATGATCTCGAAATCTCTTTCACTGTGTGAAGTTCATAGCACGTAGCCAGTGTTAACTCACAGCACTGTTATCACAGGTTTTTGAGATGGACATTTCTAAGCAGCTTCATGCATATGAGGTTGAGTACCATGTACTACAAGATGAACTGCAGGAATCCTCCCCCAATTCCTGTGAGGAGAGTGAGCCTCTGGAAAAGCTAGAGAAGGCTAATAACCAGCTGAAGAGACAGAACATGGACTTGTTGGAAAAATTACAGGTAAATAGTTAAAGATTCATTTAACAATCACTTATTTAGAGCCTACTTCAGGGATGGGGAACCTGTGACCTTGAGGCCACATGTGGCTTTCTAGATCCTTGGGTATGGCTTTTCGGCTGAGACCTAGTTTTACAGAACGAATCCTTTTATTAAGGGGATTTGTTCTGTGAAGTTTGGATTGAGTCACAGGGCCGCATTTGAGGACCTAGAGGGCCACTTGTGGCTTGAGGCTGAAGGTTCCCCACCCCAGCCTACTCTATGCACAGCCCTCTGAGCACTTAGGAGAGATACAAATGAACTCGCTTCAACAAATGCTTAGTAAGTGCCTACTATACATGTGCACAGGACTTAACTAAACTTTCTGGAGGATACAGAGAGGCTAATATGGTATGAGTGATCCCTTTTCTTTGGGAGCTTCATCTCTCCTTGGTGACAAAGATATATACCCAGGCAGACCAGTTAAATAAGAATATAAGGCAGTATATGAGTAGGAGCTTAAGTGAGTGGTAATGACAGGAAGTACTGTAAGAGTAGAGGTCAGTGTTGACTGGAACATGTGGAGGGGAAAAAGGCATTGAACATGACTTAGAACAATCAGTAGGACATGGCTAAAGGGAAAGAATGAGGGGCAGATATATTTAATACATTTTTTAAAGTCCTGTTTAGTCGCTACATTGATCAGAGCTCTTTCAGCATTGTTTTCTTGTAGATTATTCCTGAAGATAATCTCTCTCTGTCTATTGGCTGCTTCCCTACTGCCTACAGATACTCCTGTGTCTCCCCAACTTTAAAAAACCCTCACTTGATCCATCCCTCTGTCCTTGCTATTGTCCTATATCTCTTGTCCCTTTTCTGTCTAAACTCTCTGAGAAAGCTCTCTACAGTTGATGCCTTTGATTCTTTTCTTCTTACTCCCTTCTTACCTCTCTTCAGTCTGGCTCATGACCTCATCATTCAACTGAAACTGGTCTCCTCAAAGTAATGATGTGTTGATCACCGAATCCAGTGGCCTTTTCTCAGTCTTGATCCTTCTTGACCTCGCTGCAGCCTGGCACTGTGGATCATCCTCTCTCCTTGATAATCTCTTTTCGTAGGATTTTGAGACAGTATTTTCTGCTGGTTCTCTTCCTACCTGCCTTCCCAGTCTCCTTTGCTGGATCTTTATCCAGGTCACGTCTGTTAACTGTGAATGTCCTCCAGGGGTCCTTCCTGAGCCATCTTCTCTTCTCCAGCTATACTATTTCACTTGGTAATCTCATCCACTTCCATGCATACCTGTTACCATACCTATGCAGTTGATTCTCAGATTCATCCAGCCCTAACCTCTTTGCTGACCTCTGTTGTGTTTGTCCTTCTTTCTTGAAGAGGACCATGACGTCAGGGAGGTAATGACATGACTTGTAGTTGACTTTGATTTCTCCAGAGCCATCTGGGTCCAGTGGTCAGATATTCATCAGGATGACTGGAGGTGGCCCAGGATGCAATGGTACTCATCTTCAGCTGCCTATTACATACCAAACAGGATGTTCTACAGACATCTTAAACTCAACATTTCCAAAACTAAACTCATTTTTCCCCTCAAAAATCCCCTCTTGCTAACTTCCCTTTAACTGTCCAGAGTACCACCATATTCATAGTCACCTAGGCTTGCAACCTAGGTGTCATCCTCACCTCCTCACTGACTCCCCATATCCAGTCATTTGTCAAGTCCTGTCATTTCTCAAGTATATGTCACCTTCTCTACTCTGACCCTACATGATCCTGGTGCATATCCTCATAACTTTACACATAGATTATTTCATGAGTTGCTTGCTAATTAATCTTTCTGCCTCTTGTCTCTCCCCGCAATAGTGCCTCTTTTACTCAGTTATCAAATTCATCTTCCTGAAGCGCAAGTCTGATCATATCATTCCTTATGTAGTAAATTCCAGTGGTTTCCTATTTCCTCCAAGATCAAATAGAAAATCCTTTGTCTTTTAAGGCCCCCATAACTTGCCCTCTTTCTTTTTTTCCAGGCTTCTTTATCTTAGATGACTGGTCCCCCTTACTCCCCTCCTCCCCATGTAATCCAGCGACAGTTGTCTTCTTAGAGCTGTTCTTCAAACAAGATAGTCCATGTCCCAACTCTGGGCATTTTCACTGGCTGTCTCTCATGCTTGGAATGTTCTCTCTCTCTCTCTCTCTCTCTCTCTCTCTCTCTCTTTGTTTCTGCCCCTTGGCTTCCTTAAATATCAGTTAAAGTCTCGCCTTCTGCTAGAAGCCTTTCCCAATCCTAGTGCCTTTTCTCTGTTAATCGTTTCTAATTTATCCTCTATATTGTGTATGCATATAGTTTTCATTAGACTGTAAGCTTCTTGAGAGCAGGGACTGTATTTTGCCTTTCTTTGTATTTACAGTGCTTAGCACAGTGCCTGGCACGTTGTATGCACTTGATAGATGCTAGCTGAGAGTGAGGAGTTGAAGATGACGCCTGCGTTGCAGGCTTAGGTGACTGAAAGGAGGATCATACTTTCAACAACAATAGACAAGTTTAGAAGAGGGGATCTTCTGTGAAGAGAAAGATAATGACATCAGCTTCAGACATGTCAGTTTTAAGATGTCTACATGTCTTTAGGTGTCCAGTAGTCAATTGGAGAGTGAGTCTGGATGTCAGAAGAGAGGTTAGCGTTGGATAATTAGATCTGAGAATCAACAGCATGAAGATGATAATTAAATCCATGGTAGCAGATGTGATCATTAAATGAAATAGTACAGAGGGAGAAGGGTTCTGGACAGACCTCTGGGGACATATTGTTGATAGGCATGACCTAGATGAAGCTCTAAGAAGGGAGACTGAGAAGGAGTAGTCAAGCAGATAAGAGGAGAACTGAGAGCAGTATCATGGAAGCCTGCAGAGAAGAGTTGGCCATTGTGCTTGCCAAAGCCAACCCCTCTGTATATGCGCTTGGATCTTATTACCCCCTGTCTTTTCCAGCATATTGCATTCTCATTCATCATCATCTACTATTATCATTCATAACAGAGTTAAACTAGACTCCTTCCCAATAAAATCAGGAGTGAAACAAGGATATCTGTTACCACCATTTCTTTTTGTCATAGAACTAAAATGCTTGCTAAATCAATAGATAAGAAAAAGAAATTAAGGGACTAAGCATAGATAAAGAAGAAACAAAATTGCCACTTTTGTAGATGTTAGATGGTATACTTAAATAACCTTTAAGAGTCAACTAAAATTAATTGGAACAGTAACTTTAGCAAATTTACAAGATGTAAAATAAATCCACAAAAATCAACAACACACATATCTATGTCTATATCTATCTATCTGTCTCTCTCTCTCTCTCTCTCTCTCTCTCTCTATCAAATCAGTGAAGCCCAGAAAGAGATAAAAGAAATTCCATTTAAAAACCCTATAGAATATATTAATTACTGTGGGAATCTACCTTCTGGGATATACATAAGAATGATATAAATACAATTACAAACAACTATTTATAGAAATAAAGCTAAATAATTGGGAAAATATTAATTGTTCATGGCCAGGACTCACCAATATAATAAAAATGACAGGTAATAAAAATTACCTAAATTAGTTTACTTATTTCAGTGCCATACCAATCGAACTACCAAAGAATTTTGTTGTTGTTTAGACGTTTTTCAGCCACATCTGACTCTTTGTGATCCCATTTTGGGTTTTCTTGGCAAAGATATTGGAGCAGTTACCCATTTCCTTCTCTAACTCGTTTGACAGATGAGGAAACTGAAGCAAATAGGGTTAAGTGACTTGCCCAGGGTCACACAGCTAGTAAGTGTTTGAGGCTAGATTTGAACTCATGATGATAAGTAAGTCTTCCTGATTCCAGGCAAGTAAGTCTTCCTGATTCCAGGCCAGGCACTCTATCCACTGTGCTACCTAGCTGCCCTAATAAAGAATTACTTTATAGAACTAGAAAAAGTAATAATGAAAGTCACATGGGAGGGGGAAAAAGATAATAAATATAAAGAAAAATAATGGAAAGATAGGAATGGAGGGGACCTTGCTGTGATAAAGCTCAAACTGCCTTATAAAGCAGTTCTTATTAACTCAGTTTGGTCTTGGTTAAGAAATAGAGAGATTGATCACAGTTTATTTGAACACGATTCCAGAAATAGAGGCAGGGTGTGGAAGGCAGGTGCTGGAAAGGGTACCATACATAGTGGTGAAGTAAATGAATGAGAAGCATTTATGATATGGTAAGCACTAGGGATACAGATGGAAAAGTCAAGATAGTCCCTGCCCTCTAGGAGCTTTCTCCTAGGGTAGACAACACACAGAGCAAGTTTCAATCACATACTGATGGGAAGGTATCATGATCCTTAGATGTAACAGCAAAATAGATAAAAGTACTTCCTTTGGTGTTATTTCCATCGATCCTATCATGTATCTTTTTCTGGAGTTTAAACATTTGACATTGCCAAGACCTTTGGTGTCAAGAACTTTGTTTTTTTGTGTCTTCTGGAGCTGCGATTGCTGTAGGGGCTGCAGTACTCCTGCAAAAGTAGTTCCAGGTTGAAATCCATGGGGATAACTTTGCTTTATATTGGCTTGAGATGTTGGACTGGCTGGAAGCAGGACCACCAGTCCGGGGGTTCTGTTGCTCCCAGGGCTCTTGGCTTTATCTGTTAGTTGGTGACAGTCAGCAGTTGATATACTGGTGGTAAAGAAAGTGACCTTTTTTCTATGGTGATTGTTGGCCTCAGTGATGGCTCATGGCCCTGGGATAGAAGCAAAACTAGTGGTCTGAAGGGTACTGCAGTTCCCAAGGCTTTTTGGTCAGTGTGCTGGAGTAACCATATTGGGATCTAAGGGAAGGTGGTGGCGATTGTGTTTTTAATTGCCTGGCATATGTTGCTTCCTGTCTCCCTGTCAGGTTGCCTTGCTGCTTCATTTAGGCTGGCTTGCCTATCCTGTAGGTAGCACTGGTTTCCTGAGTGACTGTGGAGAAGATGGCCAGGGAGTAGACAGTGAAGTATAAATGGAGTCTTCCTGAAATAGTTGACCTTTAGGTAGTCACCAGTAAGGACAGCAAGGTCCCCAGGGCAGAAGCTTTGGAGATGAAAGGGTTAAAACCTCTAGGTTATGGTCTGTGGTTTGGGCATCAAGATGGTCGATGATGTAGTGGAGAAGATGGCTGGGAGTAAAGCAGTTGTGGCAAGATTACCTCAGTTTTCTCAGTAAAATAGAAGTAAAAGTGAGAGTCTTTTCTGAGAGTTTAGAGGAAGAATCATGTGAGAGGCTTGAGAGAAGAGAAATCTTTGAACAGTTTCTGTGGAGTGTATAATAGAAAATGAATCAGGAAAGAGTAAAAGGACTGCCTTGGAATTGTGAGGACTCATCTGTAATTAGCATAAATGTACAGTGGACTCAGTCAACATAGTTCAAATAGAAAAAAAAAAAGGCAGTCTTAATAGGCCTGCGTACATACTGAACTATTTATTGATGAAAACAGGTATTACCATAACGTTGGTCTAAATTTTACTCATTTACATACAAAAAACCCCACAAGTTTCATTCATCACCAAAAACCTTCTGTTATAAGACAGAAGTGATTGCCAGACAAGCATCAGTAAAGTACGCTGCCTTTTCTAGAATTGTTATTGTAACAATGCTGTAGATAATGTGGCCCGTGCAGTCTCTTCAGGAACATACTAGTCCTACACACAAGTACAATTAAAATGATAAAAGTGGCCCCTGAAGAGTGGATCTGGGCATGATTTACTTCATGTTGGTTAGGCTTTTCCACACAAGGGTGTAATTGCATCAAAAATGAAATTTAAAAGAAGCTTTAAACATCCTTTCTGGAATCCCAAAACACATTCAGCAGAAGGTATGCATGACAAATCAAATTGTTCAAATATCTTTGCAAAATAAGAACCATCAGGTATCCTGTAGGGTTGGGTGGGGATCGCAGGAAGACTGAGCCAGGGAGCCAGTTTCCTGAGTAATGAGGAAGAATGAGTTGGAGTCTAGTGGATGACTTTGACAAGGCTGTGGCCCAGGTAACAAAGACAAATGGAGAAAACCTCAAGAAAAGAGAAGTTGCTGAGTGACAAGGGCAGAGGTAAGGAGAAAGGAATATGCCTGACCTTTCTCTGGCCTAGTATTTCAGAGCGCGTGGGAAAAGGAGCAACCTGTGCTGTAGAGGGTGGCCATTTTTGCAGTGTTTTCTGGAGAAAGTCAGGTTTTTGTGAACATAATCTTAGGGAGGAGGGAGGAAAATTTGTTAACAACAGGGTAAAGAAAGAGGAATGTAGAAGAGGATAGGGATTGATGAAGAGTGTGGCTAAAGTGGATGGATATGAGAGAGCAGGGAGAAGAGGTTTTCTCAAAGAATTAGAGGAGAAAGGGGTTGGAATTGCTAGCCATAGTATAAGATTATACGTATCCACATCCTTCTGAGTTCTCTGATCTATAATGTCAGTCTGTTTTCTTCCAAACACTATTGGAGGAAGGGATTGAGCTGGCAGGCCAGTTGAGTTGAACATTTGGGTTGGTTAATACCTGGTGATTGTATCCTCAGGGTTAGACTCAACCTCAACTTTAGAGCCAACTTGGATTTTTTTATACCAAAGTGATAGGGAATGAGGTATATCTAGAAAGAGAATCTGGACATGAAATGTGTACTTGGCTCCTTGTCTCTGTTGGTTCTGATGCACCAATCGTCCAGGGCTTCTAGTGCTTCTGGCTCCTAGCGGCTTAGACCTTTCATTGTTTCTGAGGTATGAGTCCTCTAGGGCCTCTTGAGCTCTTCAGTGACCAGGACTTCCAGTTCTAAAGCCCCTGCTATGTAGTTTTTCATAGAGGCATTTAACACAATAATGAATTTAAGATTTCGTTCCTTGATGAAATCACCTTACGAAATGAATGGGTTGGACTAGATGACTTCTGAGTCTTTTTCCAGTTCTCACATTCTGTGATGCCAAGTGTCAGTATCATTTAGAATAGAAATTTAAAGGATGTTTACATATTATATATAGTTTACATAATATATGTGTATATATTTTAAAAATTTTTAAACAGGTGGCTCATGCTAAAATCCAGAGCTTAGAATCCAACCTGGAAAATCTTTTGACTCGAGAGACCAAAATGAAATCCTTAATCCGATCCCTGGAACAGGAGAAATTGACCTACCAAAAGACCGTGGAACAAATCAGGAAGCACTTGCCAGCAGATGCCCTGGCTGACTGCGAACTGCTGTTGAAGGAAGTAAACTGTAACCCAAATAATAAAGCAAGAATAGGAAATAAGCCATAATTTAAGAAGTGCCATCTCAGCAGGCAGTGCAGTTTGAGATGCTGAAGGAAAGGAGTCACGTGCATGTTGCTGGACAGTCTCAGGAGACTCAATGGAATGGAATCGCCTACATCTAGTTTGGAATCTCCAGTAGTATCAAGAGGGCCTTTAATCCGAATCTGCAAATCCCAGACTATTAAAAGAATTCATGCTGGGTTTTTTGTTGTTATTATTGTGTACATAGACATAAAGGGAAATTTTAACAAAAAATTCATGCTTTCAGATAAGACAAGTAGATGTATATTTAGAGCAAACAAAACAAAGTAAACTTCAGCAGGGGGAAGAAAAAGCAAAACTTCCCTGTACACATGTGAAATATTTTTTGTCTTTGTGGTAAAATAAAGATGTTGTGTCTTTATATATTGAATAATACTTGAAGAAATGAATGTATTTTTTTCTCCAAAGAAAACAGCATGTTTCACTTTTTCTTTTGAAAATCTGTGTAAACGCGTATGTGCCTGTCATAAATTCTACTGACTTGTTTATGGGAGGATTATGACTGTGACTGACAGTCACTTTCATGTGACTTTTCAGGGAATGTGGTACATATCCATCCCTGCCTGTTATGTGCCATCTTTAGCATGTTGCTTCCACATGCATGTTCACTCGGGGTAGGCATCATTTTTTAGCAGTGTGGCTAAATGGAATACAAAGATGTTTTGCCTGGAATGCCCAAGGTAAAGGGAGGAGTTTGTAATTATATGATTAACTGGACCAATGTTGACAGTCAAACTGGAACAGTCAGACCACAAAGTAGCATCCATTTTGGAACCTTAGATGTCTAGCCTGTCTACATTTGTTACTCAAAGTAACCTGGTAATTGTGAACTACCCCTGTACTTGGTGCTATGTAAAACACAGTCAATAACAAGGATTTATTTTCTTCCTCTCCAAACACATTTCAGAATTCGAGTTTTTGTTCTAATTGCTTTGAAGAAGATCCGAGAAGAAGTAAACTCAGATTTTCTCTGCCAGCAATACTTGGCTTTCCACAAGTGCCATGTTGTTATAATATGATATTTCTCTTCGCAGTTGACAACATTAACTAGGCTATGATATTCTTCCTTTTTCCATGTAAAATTTAGTAAAACTGTGAACTGAATTAGAACAGACTTCTTTTTTAAATCTCTTAATGGGCACTGGAGAATGTAGCCTCATGCCCATCCCAGGACTGAATTCTAAATTCTGACTCCCAACATTTTAGCCAAGTGCAAATAAACTACTTAGGTCTCCAGCCATACAGTATGTATGGAAAGAAATTAGTCAGACTTCAATTACAAACCCCACCTCTCTCCCAAACATTTTTCCATATGAAGAATCAATTCTTAAATAGCATCTACAAGCGGAGACTCAATAAAATGATGAAGCATTTTCTTTTGCTTTTCAGCAGTACTTAGCTTCCCTGTTTTTAAAAGTACTTTTATATAATTGCTGACTCATTGTCTGGACTGTCTCTCTTCAGTGAGAAGTTTGTCTTGCAATGGACAGTAGAATACTAAGAGAGAAAAGTGCTGAAACCCAGGCACCTCTGAACCTTGTTTGCGCATTATTGTTGTGAATCCAATTACAATAGTACCTGTGCTGTAATAACTGACATTGTTTTTGTGTTTCTGAAGAAAAGGTCTTACTAATAAAGTTATATAAGTTAAAGTTCTCTTTCATTAGATGGAAAGTCTAGGTACCTTATAAAATCTGGGCATTATTGGAGCAGAACGATTTCTTTGGTTGTAGAGAGTTTTTTTTTCCCTACCTTGAATTTAATAAATGAATTGCTAGACTATGTATATTTCTGTTATGCCCCGGTACTAGGATTTCTCTAATGTGTGTAGACATGGAGCATCATATTTTAACTGGGTTGAATTACGCCCTGGTAAGCTAGGGAGAAGGATTCTCTGAGGTTTTGCTTAAAGTGAATTTTAGTCAACATGTCTATAAGAGAAACAGCCCTTGGGAACCCGAAGTCAGTATAGTGTTCAGAGATTAAAGTGACTCAGATATTCTATGAAAATGAACATTTTTTTTCTCTTTGTGATTTTTAGGTTGCACCTGTTGTGCTTTGCTCTTTTGTTTTATCTCCATCAAGTTAATGTAGCGTCTGATTAATTTCCAATAAATGCATTGCTGCAGTTTCTTTCCATGGCTTGTTGGATCTGTTTTTCATTTTGGGACGGGGGGAGGTCATGGTTAAAACCATTCAAAAGGTCTCCAAAGAAAGGAATTTGTTACTTAAAATCAATCTAGTTAATTCTCCTTTATCCATCATACTTCAGGCTGAAGTTAAAAAAGCAAAACAAAAAGAATGTTTTAAAAGGGAACCACCTGAACTGGTTTAGGCTTAACTTTTCAGTTTTCTTAAACCTCTATACTGAGATACATAGGAGGAGAATGAAGGGATCAAACTTGCAGAGTAGGAGAAAAGCGGGGAGAGGGGGCTGGATGATTTGCAAATTAAATCAGCTTCTGTGTAATCAAGGCTTGAATGTCAAACCTGCTGTTAGCAATAATATGTGATGTGTTTTTGTAATGTCTCTTTCAGAAAATTGTCAGACGTATCCCTCATTTTAATAAAAATGTGCTATTCATTCTCTCTTAATTTCTGGGACTAAAGGCTTTAAATGTGTAATACCATATCCAGTAATGAAGCATTTGGAGTGGGAATAAACCCATAATTTGAGTCTGAATAACAGCCAGGAGTGTGCTGTACTGGGAAGAACACTGAACTTTGGAATTGCACGACCTGGTGCAGCCCCTTGTTCCTACCTATACTTGTTCCAACCTGTTTCGTAACTGTAGCTGGGACCCTGTCTGTATTGTGATTGCTAGTAGCTTCTGTGGACATTGCTTAACTGTACCATGGGGAGGTGATAACTGATCCCTGCTGTTAGAGGCTGAACGTTTCATTTGCTGTATATATAGCCTTATGTATTATGTGCAAAAACTAAGGTGAGAGCCTTTAACAGATTTGAAATGTACTTTCCATTTATCCTTTGAAGACTGCTAATCCTGAAAATTTGCCTTTCTTGGTGGAAGCATAATAAAATTAGGATAAAATTTTCTTCCTCTAGAAGCAGGTACTTGTACTATCAGGCACCTGGGATATATTGAAAAAAAAGACACTGAATTTGGAATAAGATTATCTGGATTCAAGTACTAGCTCTGATACACACAAGCTGTGTGATCTCAGGGAAGTCTTCATAGTTTGTTGAGGTTGATTTCCCTCATCTGTAAAATAGGAATGATACCCTCAGCTCTACTGCTCCTGCAGAGTTGTTTAGATGAAGTGAGGTAACTTATATAAAGCATTTTGCAAACTGAGAATCGATAAACATATGTCAGCTATTGTCATATTTCTATGTGGTAGGTAAACCAGATGGGGCCACAACCAACTTGTTTTGTGGTTGACACCATATTTTAAAACCAAACACATCCTAAAGTTATCTGGAGAAGGTGAGTACTGATATGATGGGAGCAGACAGGTTCTGGGTCATCCTGGATTTTAGAACATAGCTTTATAAGAAAAAGATCTGAAATTAGTGCTTAAAATACTTTTCTTAAAAAGACATGAACATGTCATAATAGAGAGCCAGGAAGAGCTCTGACATACTTTGGCCCTGTGACCAATGGCAAGGAACTTAACCTCCTAGTGCTAGGCAGCTCTATAAGTTGCAGAAAGGGTGCGAACTGTATTAGTAGTGGAATATCCTCATCCAGAGAATATCCTATACTGGTGAAGTCACAGGTCCAGTGCCTGCCCTAAAAATGCATGCTATTTTTAGCAAACACATTTTTTTTGTTTAGCAAACAAAAATTTAGCAAGTTATGTGTCTGATCATGTTGCTCAAACCTTGCTCGTTCCTATATAACGTTTATTTTGTGTGCTCCAATGTTGCTTCTCAATTTAACAAGAATTGTCAGTTCATGAATGTTATCGTGATGTTATTCAGAAATTATCATTTCAATTAAACATACAACTTCCACTCTGTTCATGGAGAGGTCTTAGAAGGTTTATGCAAAATGAAATGGGGTAATTTATATTTTGTACACTTAGGTTTATTAAATTTTCTCAACATACTGTTGTACTGTTTCTCCTAGCATGTCTCTGTTGTTCTTGCTACCTAATTATTCCTACTACTAAAGTGCTTAGAATATTCATGAGGTTCCATTAACTATTTACAATAAGCACCAACTTTTAAAGTATTATCACAGGCAGTGAATGCTGTCCTAATGGCCTGAAAAAATTAATATTCCCATTCTTCCTCCATTCCTTAAATGCCTCACTTATTTTTAGGAAATTATTTAGGGAGAGGTAATATCACTTCAAATATCTTGCATATGTTCTTTTAAAAAGACAATATAAGTACACATTTTGAAAATGAACTGATGTAGACTGTCAGATCCTTGAGGGCAGTGATTTTTCAATTTTTTTTGTCTTTGTATCCTTAGCATGGTGCCTGGTACACACACAGTAGTCTTAATAAATGCTTATTTAATTGAAGGGCTTTGAACTGGGGATCAGGAAACTTATCCTGGTCTCACACCCACCACTAACAGGCTGTATGACTGGATGCATCCCTTGATCTCTGTGGCCTTCACTTTCCTTATCCTATAAAATGATGGACCTAAGATAAGGGATCCCTCAGGTCCCTTCCAGCTCTTAGGACCATATCTATTTTTCACCTCCCTTGGCCTTAAATCAAGATATTGTTAAGGCAGAAAGAAATGTGAAAGAGTTGTTTGACTATGCGTGTGGGTGAAGGGACCCTGCAAGAAGCCCTCCCTGCACAATTATGAAGGACTAGAGGATGGTTTGATAAATGTTCATGATGGGAAGATGTTTCAATAACGTGATTTTGAGTGGAATGAAAATTAAATGATCAAAATGTAAGTTTTAATTTAATTAAAACGTAAATTTTATCCTCTCCGTGCCTCAGTTTCCTTACCTATAAAGGAGTTAGACTAGGTTGATTATAAGGTCCTTTGTACCTCTCACTCTAATATTCTTGCCCTATTTTGGTGGGGAGAGGCAGAAGAAGGCCTCCAAGGCTTTCAGGAAGGCCATTCATGGAAGACTTTGGGAAAGTTGTGGACCAGAATCCCACAGAATAATGGGATCAAGATGGGTTGCGATCTGTACCAGTGGAAGGAATATTCACACTGATGAGGTGATGGATCCATCAGAGAATCTGAGTAAGGGGGATGAAGAAGTGAAGCCCTTCAAATGAGCAGATTTGTTGATAGAATTAAAAAGCACATTTTCTGTCAATATCCTGGTTCACATCCTCATTGGTTCTCACCTGGATTATCGTCATAGACTCCAAACTGCTCTTCGTTACCAGTCGTTCTCTATTCCAATTCATGCTTTACCCATTTAAAAAAATGCTTTTTTTCTAATGCACAGTAAATGGCAACTCATATTTTTGAAATGCTCTGAGTTTTGGAAAGTGCTTTACTTGTAGCCTCTCCCTTTTTTTCAGATGAAATGGAGCCCTCAACTTGCCCGCAGTCACAGTAGGAAGTGTTTGAGGTTGGGATTTGAAGTCCTGACAGTATTGCTTCCTTGTTCAAAAATCTTCAACGGCTTTCTATTGCCAATGAAAACTCTCTTAGCTTGGAATTGAAGGCCTGGCAAAGTCTAGCTGCAGTCTGTATTTCTGGCCTTATTCCAAACCATTCACATTCATGAACTCAACATCTGTAAAAGGATGGAGTCAGACTAGCTAGTTTCTGAATTCCTTCCTAGCTTTTAAAGCTGTAATACATCCTAGCCAGACTGGACTACACTCTTTGCCTCTATCGTTGCATAGTCTCACAGCCTTGAATTTACTCTGAAATCCTCCTTTTCTATTAAACTTTCCCTTATTTCCCAGCCGAAAGAAATCTCTCCCTATGCAAATTTTCATATAGCACTTTGTCTTGATTTCCCTTTTATGTCCATCACAGCCTTGAAGGTAGAGACTGTGTTGATTAATTGCTGATGATAATTTTGATATTTGACATTTTAAAAAAAAGGATAGTTAAATTATTGGTTTATAGATTGTGGGATCCTGGAATCAGTAACTGGAAGTGGTCATGTAACCCCCTCATTTTATAGATGAAGTGACATCTCTGACTTGATTATAATGGCCTTTGGTAATAAACAGAAGAGCCAGTATTCAAACTCAACTCTAAGATCCTTTCCATTTTAACACACTGCTCCAGTAAAAGACGTGACAGCTGTGATTTGTAAGTTACAACACAGGCCTATTTGCCTTGTGATAGTCAAGGCATCATCAGCGAGTGATTTTGATTTAGTAGTTGCTGCATTGTGTTAACCAGTTCAAACTTGTTTGTGTACAAGCCGATCACCTGGAATAACTGGTTTCTCTTCCTGCCTTTTGGTACTAATCAGCCAAAGGAACGATGGATGGCTGTAGTGAGATCTCATTCTGACAGATTTGTAGCATGGATCTGGGAACTTCAAGTTCCCTTTGTGGCATAGTCCAAGGGCTCTCCCTAATGATGCTTTTCCTGATTCTCCCTATTTTTAATGTTTGAGCCTCAAAAGACAATAACTTTGTCTTTATTTTGTATTTTCTTATCTCTGTGCATGTTGTTTTTCCCCAGGAAAATAAAAATCGTTGAGGATAGGGGACTATTTAGTTTTTTGTCTTTTTATCCCCATCTCCTAGCATGGTGCCTAATACAAATGAGTGCCTAATAAGTGCTGAAATTGAAAGGCTGGAGCAAATTGACAAATGGCGTAAATGATTGGTCACACAATGAGGAAAGTAGAGCCTATGACCACTTCTTCTAATTTCACTCTCTTAATGACATCATCGAGAAAAGACTTAAGCTAACTAAGAGAGACAGTATGGTCTAGCAGAAGAGAGACTGGATTGGGAGTCAAAGGACCTGTATTTAGATTTCAGTTCTATCATTGTTATCTCTCTTCCAGTCTCCTACAACTCATCCTTCCCCCTCCCTCTCTCTCTTAGAGCTGAGGACCTTGCCTCTTAATTCACTAAGAAAATTGAGACCGTTCACAGTTTCCTCCCCCTTTTCTCATCCTCTTTGCCTCAAAACTCCTTGCCAATCTCCAAACTCTCTCTTTCTCTCCCCCTGTCTCAGACAAGGAGGCAGCCCTTCTACTTGCCAAGGGGCAACCAACCTACAAATACCCTTGATTTGATCCCTTCCTGTCTTCTACAGTAGACTGCAAACTCGATCCCTTTCTCTTGAATCACCATCCTCTTCCTATCTACTAGTTCCTTCCCCCGTTGCCTTCAAACATGCCTAAATCAACCCCATTCTGAAAGAAAAAAATCTTTACTAGGCCCTACCATCCCCTCAAGATATCATCCTATGTATCCCTCTCCTCCATTAACTCCTAGAAAAAGTCATCAGCACTTTCTACTTTCTCTCTCATTTATTCCTCAGCAGACAGTCTTTGTTTACACTATGGTCTCCAAAGTTGCTAATGATCTGATTTCTTAACTGCCAGTGTGACAATTTCTTAAAAGCAATGAGGTGTGGAAAGAATGCTTGGCTTGGTGTCAGGATCTGATTTTGAATTTTGTCATTTATTACCTATTTTATAAATTCTGTTATTTATTACCTGTATGCCCTGGCTGTGTTGTTTAACTTCTCTTAATTTCTAGACTTGAACTAGTTGACCTTTAAGATACCTTCCAACTCTTAAATTTTATAATCGCAAGGAAGTATGACCTGAATTTTGTAAGCTGACACTGAGCTTTTTGGTGTGGAAAATGAAACGATTCCTTTGGTGATCAGGCTCTAAACCCCAGAACTGTACCTGCCTTCCTTAGCCATGTTACTGCTTCAAATAATTACTCAAAAGTGGCAAAAGAATCTCATTAAATGTGTTGAGCTTATTGTTTCCTATATAATAATGCCCTGAAAATATACCTTGCCTCTTCCATCCTAAAATGATGCGTTGCACTAGTCATAAATGGAACTTTATTAAATGTAATTATGGTAAGTATGAAGTGCTTTATCTTAAAGTTATTCCTGACCTTTCACTGTGTTATGCTATCCTACCACCTTGCAGATCTCAGTGTGCTGGAGTTTTTAATGAACACTTACTGTATGTGGCTCCATGATGGTTGGCATCGTGGGGTTTTTGAAACAAAAGAAAAAGGAATTTCTACTATTGAGTTGAAATATGGTTCAGAAAATATTCTAAAATGGGAGCAAAGGAATTATTGGAGCTAGATGACATTAATTAGGTAAAGCTTCCTGTAATGTTTGCTATTTTCCCGAAAGGACTATTGGAAAATGACATGAATTCAGTTTTCCACCAAAGGCTCTGAACCAAACTAATCCTGATGGCTATGAAAATTGAAAAAATTGGGAGAGCATTTCTGTACATCTCTCCTGTACAAGTTAATATAAGCTTCCTTGGAATTGCAAAGCAGACTATAGTGTGGTTCAATTCTTGGGGCTCATGTTTGCTATGACCTGTTTCCCAGTTCTACCTCCAGGGTCCTGGAGAAATGGTTTACTTTAGGGAAAAGAAATCTAACAGAATTGGGTGGCTGAGGGGAGCCTTGAAACATCCTAAAGGTACTCATTCTAGCAGAGGCTGAAATGATTTCTCATAATTGTGGTTAGCGTGCTGGCATAAATGTTTACCATCACCCTATAATCCTTGTACATAGTAGGCATTTAAAGGATTTTTAAATTGAAGTGATTTAACTATAAGAATATTTGGGTACTTGTACAATATTAAGCCAATTAGTATTTTCTGGAGAATTCAAGGGGATATTCAAAATGTGTGTCTGTGGGTCTCCTATTTTGAAAAAGGTTGAGGGATACAGGAGTTTAGGGTAATATTATCCTTACAGAGCACCAACTGAATGGACAATTAAATACAATCTTCAAATATCAGGGCAGTGACTTTCGATAAGCTGATAAGGCATTAATGTTGGAAAAATTCTTGGCTGTTTCTAAGTTGAACTAGTTCTGTTGTCAAGGGAGGTCCAAATTTATTCAGTTTCTATTTTGAAAAGAAAATTGAGAGTATTGTATAAATTTAGAGAATTAATGTGATTGCTTTTTTAAGGCCATGAAATATTTCTTCACTAAAAAAGCCATCTTTTAATTTTAATTTTCAAGTTTTTGTTGATATCTTTTTTATGTCTCCACTTCTGAGTACATACCTCCTTTCTGCTACACAGTGAGCCATTTTTTAATATAAAGAAATAAAAATGACAGAGGAGAATAAGCTAGTCCCACATTAACTTAGACTTGTAATATGCAAAGTTCTACACCCTTCTGTAAAGAAGGACATGAGATGCATTTCTCTTCTCTTTTTTGAGGCCAAACTTGGTCATTATAATTACAGTCTTCAGTTTAATTTTTTTGGTCTTTTCATTTACTTTGTTGTGGTCATCGTGTATTTTTTTGTAGTTCTGTTTGCTTCACCCTACATCGGCTTGTCTGTCTTTTCATGTGTCCCTGAATTCTTCAAATTCATTATTTCTCATGACAGTTTTGTTCCATTACATTCGTGCACCATAATTTGCTTAGCGGGCCAGACAGCTAAAAAGTAACCCTTTAAAACAAAGGTGTGAATGAAGTTGAGAGAGAAGTGCGAATATTAGGTAGATAGAAGGGATTCATTGGTAGTAAAAAAAAAAAAAAAAAAACATTTGAATGATGACCATTGGCAAGGGTGTTTTGCTTTTACTTTGGATTTTCTGACTTCCATTTTTTCTTGGACCCATTTTTGTTGATCTGTAAACCTTAGGCCTTTGGATAATATTTAAAAATTTCACCTAGCACTTCATAAAGGTTTGATCCATTGATTTAATTTTGTGGTATAGCATAGGGTTTTGTATTAATAATAGTTAACATTTATAGAGTGCTTCCTATGTAGCGTGCTAAGTGCTTAGCAATTATCTTATTGGATCCTCACTACAATCCTGGGAAGTAGGTACTGTTATTATCCCCGTTTTACAATTCAGGAAACTGAGACGCTGAGTGACTGAGGCTGGATTTCAACTGTCTTTCTGACTCCGAGCCCAGCACTGTAGCCGCTGTGCCACTTACCTGCCCTGAAATATTGCCTATCTCTAATTAGTTACCATATAGACTAATTATAAAACCCCAAATACTCACCCTTTCCAAGTCAGATCTGTCTCTTTCAACTGTCTTCATGGTATGCTGTGAGTAGCAGCGAAACGGCCTTCTGCTCAAACTCAACTTCCTATGGTGCCTGAAATTTTCCTTATCATCATTTACTCCTAGTGAAGGTGTTGAAGGTCCCTGTTACAGTGCATATCTGAGAAGAATAACCCCATTTATGCTTTAGAACCAATTTGTCTATCACATTAGTAAGCCAGTCACTTCACACTTGTCTCTGATGGCTGGGTAAAATTTGTCCGAGCATACGGAGGTTAGGAAAAATCCGGAGCAAATGATTGGCTTTTTTTTGAAAGTGTAGAGAGCCAAGGGAGATACACAGCCTCAGGAGCCTGGGAATCCAGGGTGAAGAGCATTTAAAAAGCCACCAGAAGGAAGACTGTCAAGGATAAACTTTATTTGCTTTCCATATTGTTCAAATTGCTGCTGGAGTCAGCTGCTAGACTTTCTCTTGGCCATTGCACTTTGTACCCAATGTCAGATCTGGAAAACCTAAGAAACGCATAAGCAATGTGGCTGTTACAAATTTAATTAAGCAGCTGCTAATTCTGCAGGGTTTTAGCCTTTAAACTGTGACTATCCAAGTACTTAAATTGTAATCTTGTAGTTCCCTCTAGTGGGCTCAGTGATCAGTCAGCCTGATGATTCTGGGATTCCTTTTCCCTTAAGTATACATAACTCAGATGTGTATGGGCGGGGGGGTGAGAAATCTTGTAACAAGTTTGCATCTAGGTTTAAAAAAATTAATTAGTTTTAATCTGACTAATGTATGTAGGAATTTATTAAGGTTCTGTGTTGGCAGGATTGGTTGTTATTGTGAAACCTTACACTAGATGTCACTGTTGTTTCAATTTATTTGCATTTATCAATGATGTCTTTCTTTGGAATGATGGAATAAAAATCATATGGCACCAAAGAGATGTTGTAGTTCATTCTTTGGCTTCCCGGCAGAGGAGTATAGCTCAACTGTGCTACATGAGAATTTAGTCAATTCATAAATGCCTCTGGAGAAAGGATCAGTTGTTATGCTCTTTACAATTTGACAAGAATTTCACTCTTAGGAAATTTTCCCCTGTATCAAATCTAAGTCTTTGGTACTGATGTTTAAACTCATTCTTCCCTCTGTTCTCAGTAAAGACAGAGAAAACAGGAACCATTAATATTTTTTTCTCTAGGAATTCTTCATATACAAGGAGTTCAGTACTTGGCCCACAATCTTTCTCTCTTGTTCAAACCCTGCCGTTATAGTTGAGGATATCAAACATTCAAGTTGCTGCCCCTTCAAATGATCTGCCCTCCCAATTCATTAACTTCTTCAATGACTTATGGCTTGACTCAACCTTAGTCACACAGGGAGATGGTCATATCCTAGATTTAATTGTCACCTATAACTATACCACCTCCCTTATTTTGAACTCAGAGACTCCCCCTCTCTGGTCACCGTCGCCTGTCCTTCTACTTCTCCCTCTTCTTTAATCTCTTCTCGCTCTCTTAAATTTATTCTTCGTCTGGACCATAACCCCTAGTCTCTCCCTGTTTTAATCCATCACCTCTGCTCTGGCCTTAATTTCTTCTTTTCACTTACTTCTTGATTCTGTGGTTGATCAGTCCAATTGTAGTGTTGAGTTGCAGGACTTCCCTCCTTCTTTGCCCTGTTGTCTTTCTCGTATTCCAAATTAAATCTTCACCCATGGATTACCTTCCCTAACTGCCTTTTCTGTTCATTTCTGAGTTGCTGAATGCTGATAGAGGATATCTGCTGCAGATTCACATTGTCCAATCTTAACTGGGACCTCAATGCTTCATGGTAAAGTCTTCATTTTTCCTTTGCAGACTATCACATTATCCTCAGTCATTTTTCCAAACCTTTTCTCATTCCTAATGCCTCTTCTATTTCCTCTTCCCTACAGCAGATGTCCTTACCCTTATTTTATTTAAAAAAATAGATGCCTTCCATGAGCTCTCTTTTCTTCCCTGACCCATAGCACAAATCTCCTCTGTTTTCCCTTACCTGCTCTTTTATTTTTTGATGCTGAGAAAGAGGTTGCCCTTCTCCCAGCCATGCCCAATCCCTCTACCTATACCCTTGGCCCCATCCGTTTATTTCTGTCTTCTCTAGGAGCTTAATTCATGTTTTCCTCAATCCACTCAACCTCCTTCATTTACCATCTTCATTCTCTCCCTATCTTCTGGTTCTTCATCCATTTCCTGCAAATTTGCTTAGTTCTATTTAAATTTTAAAGCCTCATTTGACCCTCCCTTCCTCTCAAGGTATCATCCTAAGTTTTTACTTTCTTTCACTAACAAACACTAGAAATAATTGTCTGTAACTTCTGCCCATCTTCTATGCCACCCACTCACTCCTCAAGCCATTGCAATCTTGCTTCCGGCTCCATCACTCAACGGAGACTCATCTCTCCAAGTTAGCAATCACCTCTTAACTGCGAAATCTGGTTTCCTTGTCCCGTGTTTCTTCTACTTCTCTTTAGCTTTTAATGTTGTTGACAGCTCCTTCCTTCTGCATTTCCTTTGGCTTTCTCCTGATCTGACTACTCCTCCTCAGTTTTTTTTGCTGAATCATCTCTTGCCTCATTAGTGTGAGTGCTCTGACCTGTGCCCAATCTTCTTCTCTCTCCTCCTTTCTCTTGCTTATCTCGATTCCCATTAGTCCAAATACCATCTCTACACAAATGACTCCCACATCTATATTTCTAGTCCGTAATATCTCTGATGACCTCCAGGCATATATCATCAGCTGCCTGTAGTCTATTTTCTCCTGGATGGATGTCCTTTCAACATCTCAAACTTAGCATGTCCAGAATGGATCTTCTACCTTAAATCTGTCACTCTTGCAAACTTCACTTTTTCTGTTGAGAGTATCACCATATTTTCCATCACCTGGGTTTGTCATCCCTGACTATCCTCTCTCTTCTCAATCTAATCAATTTACAAGTCTCCTTGAGTCTATGTTGCCTGTGTCTCACATTTTTCCACTCATATACTTCATATACTAGTTTAGACCCTTATCACCTTTCACCTAGACTACTAAAATAGTCTCCCTAATTGGTCTCCCTACTTCCAGTTACTCCCCTTTCTGATCCAGCCTCCACAAAGCTGCCAGAATAATCTTCCTGAGGCCCAGGTCTTACCTTGTCATTCCTTTGTTCCCAAACATTCGTAGCTCCCCTACACTGCCTGTAGGATAAAGTACAAATACCTTGTCTGGCTATTGAAGCCTTGTACTATCTGGCTCCCGTATTCTTTTGTATTATTATCCTTCCATTAAACTGTACTGCTGACCATTCCCCAGATTTGAAAATCTACTTCCCGTATATATATTTGCACAGTCCTTTTTCCGTGTCTGAATAGGCTCCGTCCTCATTTCTACCTCTCGGAATCCTTATCTTCAAGGCACATTTCAGGCACCACCTTCTTTGCCAAACCTTGCTTGATTTCTCTGGTTTTTAGTATTTCTTTTTTCTCAGTTTTTCTTGTCCTATATTTCTTTGTATATTTTGCCTCTCCAATCCAACCTTAAGTTCCTCAAGGAAAAGGACTGTTTTCTTTTTGTGTTTTTAATCTCCTGGGCCTTAGATGCTTTGGTATAGGTGCTTTGTAAATAAGTCTTGGATTGAATTGTATTGAAATTCTTCTTAGAGCAAAGTAGGATCTGTTTTTATAGTTTTCCTTCATGTTCTTTCTTGTCAATTATTTATTCATCTTTATTGTCCTTCATGAACATTGAGAGAGAGGGTGGCAAAGTGGAAAGATTAGATTTTTGTCTAAATCATTAGATTTGTCAAAATCATTAGCTTTTGATTCAAATTCAAATTCAAATCTGTAGGAGCTTAATTCATCTTTTCCTCAATCCACTCAACCTCCTTCATCTACCATCTTCATTCAAATTCTTACTGCTACTCACTGCCTTTGTGACTTTTGAGTAGATCAGCCATCTCAGGCCTCAGTTTCTTCATCTATAAAATGAGAGGGTTGAATTCCATGACTTTCCACCTGTAATAGGTGATTCTATGATCTTTATTCTATATAATTAATGAGATCTTGGAGGCATTGGGGTACTGGAATTGAAACTGAATTTGAGTCCCAGGCTCACTACTAGATAGGTGTGGCTTCAGGCCAGTTACTTCACTTTTCTTATCTATAAAATGGCGATCACCATACACTACTTCACAGGGTTGCTGGGATGCTAAAATGAAACCATGTAGGTAAAGAATATCTAACTATAGAGTGATATGTAAATGTCAGTTGTTATTATTACAATAATTATGATTACTTCTTCAATTTATTGAGGTCCTTTAGATTTCTAACCTCTTACAATTTTTCTCATGTTGTAGTCTTGGAAGAATTTCGAGGAGTATCAAAAACCTAGCCCAACCCCAACAAGCTGCATAAAGTACTTTAATGCAACAGAGATGCAAGAATTCATCTGTGACGCATCAGTTTGGCAGATCTCAGCCATTAAATATCTTAACTCCCCCTTAATGTCTTAGTAGATGGCCTTCATGGGTCTCTATGTTGTAAATTTTTTTTTCAATCACTTGGTGACCAACCATCTAGTGATGAGCCTTTTCAACATTCAGCCTGAATGTTCCTTGGATGACCGATACATTGTGGAGCTCGTATTCGAAGCCTTTCCAGCTTGATTGGACTTGCCAGAGCTTATCACCCTGTGATGTTGTAGCTTGCCTTTAAGAATCCAGAGTGCTACAACAGACTGGATCAGGTTTTAAGAGAGCTGCATAAACAAAAGCAAGGAAAATGAGTCTAATTATACAGCTCTGCTTTGTTTTGTTGATAATGGGCAATGGAGTGCGCAGATCTCCACCAGTTCGGACACTTACCCTGCTTTTACCCATGCGGAACGATCTTAAGAGTTGAACTCTACCAGATTGTCTGGCAGTAGACTTTAGCTCTTAAGATTGTTCTACATGGGTAGTATACTAATTAACTTATTAATTAAGCTCACTTTTGGTTAGTAGGTGAACTCTTGGGTCCTCAAGATGGGGTTAAGTTCATGGATGGAGCTAAATTTTTTTGGGGGGTTCAGGAGAACCACATTGCTTGACGATTTGATTTCTTAATGATAGACCAATGACAACGTTTGAATGGGTGGTCAAACGATACAAGATCATCGAGATACCCAGGAATTGTGCTTCTAAGAGCTGTAATCTCTCTAGAGAAGGAAGAAATGGAAGGTACAGTTTCCCTCTGGAAGGCTGACTCGAGAATCAAAGGTTTCTGGTGTTTCTGCCTTAGCAATACCACTCTCTAGTGATTCTGCTTTACTGGCTGAAAGGTTCTTCCCAGCTGGGATTTCTGTGCCTTTTGCCGACCGTTTCCACTTTAACAGGAGCACAGAGCCAGGTCTTATTCATCAGCCTCTAGCAAAGTGCTTTGCATGTAGCAGGCACTTAATAAATGTTTGTTAAATTGAATTGACTCAGATGTTTTGCTAGTTTTTCCCACAGCTCCAAGTGGCCTTTCGCTCTCAATGCTACACATCTCTGAGATACCTGAATATAAATTTAGTCTGGATAAGTGGATGGTGTGCAAGCAGCAGCAAATAAAGACCTACGGTTAGAAAGAGAAAAGATTTAAAATCAGTCTTTCTGATTCAGAAAGAGCCCTCTGACCAAAGGTGTTCTTGGATTTGGACAATGAAGGAGGACAATTTATTTCATCTACCTGCTGAAGCCATAATGCTCAACTCATATTCAGGTAATTAGGGCATAAATGTTTCCCCAAGGGCTTCTTGGGGCATAAACAAAGAGAACATCTTTTTTTTATTATCTGTTTGCTTTCCTGAAAGCACCAAATTAGGGATAGGACTAATGGGTTGAGGATGCTTAAAGCCAGTTTATTGTGGCTTGCTGGCAGCATATCACCATCTGAAAAGCCATGCTGGTGAAAAAAAACATCACTCATGGCCTAATTTAAATAATGGCAGCGTCTTTGCAGTGATGACAGGCTGTGACACTTTATAGGTTTTAGACGACTATTCCTGCACTTTGTAAAAATGGATGAGCTGCCAGCAGACCTACAATTATCGCACACATTCGTAATTTTTAAAGGAAAATTGAGTGGGCAGCTGCCATCATGCCCAGGTAAATTTAGATGAGTGAAAGTGTCCATCAAGTAATTTCTGAGATTGTGACCATGTCTAGATCTAAGCCAGGAAGCCTCTTTTCCTGCTTTTAAGTCACTAAAATACATCTGTAGAAAATGAGGAGAAGCTGGAAGGAATCAGAACAAATATCTTGAGAGTGAGAAGAGTAAGAAAGAAACGATCTCCCCTCTCCCATCCTAACCCTTTAGGATATTATTCCATAGCTCTGTGGCCATGGATAGACCATTTGACTTTGCTAATCTTTGGAGTCTTCAGTGAAATAAGTGTAAAAATATTTGCCCACCTAGGGCTAAATGATGTTCATGAAAACACTTTGTTTTTACTTCAATATTTGTAGGATCTGTAATTTCACCACCATAACCACTCCCTCCACACACCCCCATTGAGATCCTTCTAAACCATCTGGGACTTATTAGGTTGTCTTCTGAGAATCTTCTTCTTCCGATAATCTTCTGAGATTGTTTTTCCTCTAGGCTGAAAAATTCATCACCTGGTGATGAGCCTTCCGTACTTAGGCTGGCCCAAAGATGATAGACATACAGTACAATAGGCAGTAGATATACAAACAGGCACTGCCATTTCTTAGTCTCCCAGCTGGGTTCTATATACATGTGGTACTTTCTAATCTTCACTTTCCCCCACATTACATCCACTTACCCAATCAGTAGTCAAACCCTATCAGTTCTATGTCCATACCTCTCCTGTCTATTGTCTCTACTCACATAGCCACCACCCTGTGGTTCAGGTCCTCCTGCCTGGATCATTGCAATAACACCCTAACTGGTTTCCATGTCTGAAGTATCTCCGCATTCTAGCCCATCTTCCGCAAAGCTGTCAAAGTTATTTTCCTGAAGTGTAATCTTGACTGTCACTTTCCTACTCAAACTCCAGTGACTCCCTATTTGCTTTATAATTATCATTTCATGTTTATCTCATCACTTTAAAATGTCTAATTTTGTGTTTTTAATATATACATTACTAGTACAGTAGTACATATATATTAATTTATAAATAAGAATCCCATTGGGAATATGTGCTCAATTTTTTTTTTTACTACTGGGTTATACCATCAAAAAAAAAGTTTAGAGGTTACTGGTCTAGTGAGGCAGTGTTGTACAGTGGAGAGAACCTAGTCACTGAGTTGGAGAACCTGGTTTCAAATCCCACCTCTGATGACCGTGAGACTGTTGACAAGTCACAAGTCAGTTTCCTCATGTGTAAATTGAGCCAATTGGTCCTCTGATCACTAACTGAATTGTTAGATTGTGAGGGATTTATACCATAAGAATAATCATCCCCTTCCCCCTTTACGTGCAAGAGATGGCTAAGATATGCATTCCTAGGCAAGAAGGGAGAAAAAAACCTGCCCTTTATTTCCTTCTTAAATTGTCTTCTAGCTTTTTTTTGGACATGAAGAGAATTGGTTTTATTTGCTGGCAGTCTTACACAATTAGCACTAGAGACAGAGAAGCTATTGTGTATCCTTTCAGAAGCTGGGTAGAAAAATCCCTAAATGAGGGCTTCACAGTGTTAGAGGAATCAGTAAGGCTAGACTAGAGAATCCTGTCTTCTTATTGTGCCCATCTAGAATGGGTGCCATATGCCACAGTGTTGTGGAAAGACCATTGGTCTGAAAGTTATACCTGTGGTGGGTTGAAGTCCAGGTTCAGTTATTTACTAGATACCGTGGGCAAATCCCTTAACCTCTCTTGCCTTCAATGTAAAATCAGGCCAATTACAGCTCAGTACTACCCACCTCAGCATCAGAGAAAAACGTGGTGCAAATGACAAAGTACTATGGAAATGTGAGCTATTATTATCCTTTGCCCTCCTCTTCCAGCACGGACATGCAAACATTTATTGTTTTCTGTGGCTTGCTAAGTACAGAGAGTCGTGCTGAATAATAATAGAATTGTGAAGCCTGGCTGGCCCGGCAAGAAATAGTGCTTGCCAAAAGTTAGTTGTAACCTTTAATATCAGATGTACCAATGTCAGGAAGAACGCCATTTTTTTTCAGAGGTGTCATATCTTTTGGCTGGAGCCACTACTTAGAAAACTGGGTAAGCTTCCCCCACTGAACATCCACTTTGGCTGAGAGGCAGTGGTGTAGTTTAAGGGACCTGGTGTGGGAGTCAGGAGACTAGGTTTGAGTCCTGGTTCTGTCACTAATTAGCTGGGTAACCGGGCAAAGCATTTCTTTTCCCTGGGTCTCAGTTTCCTCATTTGTAATGTTGTGTATGAACTTTCTTTGTTCAAACTCAAGTGTTGCTGAGTTGTTCAGCTCAAGCCTGGCCTTTGAGTTTCATCACTCCCCATTCGAAGACCTTGCTTTCTTTATCCCAAGCACTGCTCCTTTCTTAGGTCTCAGTTGCCTTGTACTTCATGCTTATCACTCATAAAGCCTGCCATCCTGCTTTGTGGAACTTGTTTCTTGCTTCTGGCCCTTCAAGACCAGGCCTACCTCTACCAAGTTTACTTTCAGGCCAATACCCATGGTGTACACTCAGCTTAAGTCCTCAGGTCCCACCCACAGCCCCATGCATCCATTTCAGGATACATGGGGATCATTTTCACTAATATATTCAGTAGGCTAATGACCCACAACCCAATCCTGGTGTATCATTCTGACCTCCTCAAATAGGATCAGATGTCTTTTCCTTTAAGAAGCTGGAAATAATATGTATTTACACTTAAATAAAGTATTTTAGCAATCAACCACTTGATAGTGGTAGGGCCTTTGGGCTATTCAAGTGAATAATTCTGGATAACTCTATTAAAACTAACCCCTCTCCCTCTGCCCCCTCCTCCCCAATAGCCTTATTTCCAGGAATTGTCAAAGCGATCCAGTTGTCCCCCAGCTCATGTCCATAAACTTATGCTTATAAGTTATGCCTGTAAGTAGGTTACTCAAGACCAAAAGTACGTGTATCCAGCACTTCTGCCCAGGACTTCCCTTCCCCATCTAGAGGTCCATTTGTTAGCACTTTTTCTCAGTGTGTCAGCCTTAAGAGACCTGGTGTGTTGTAGATGAGAACACCAAGAAGTGTCTGTTGCAGAAAAGGCCACCCAGAGTTTTAGACAGATACCTTATCTAAACCAATGTGTTGCCACCCTAGCCTTAAAAATCCATTGTTATGAATTTTACATTAATAAATGGTATGTTGTCATTGTGGTTCAGTTGGTTTTTGATTGTTTTCTTGACAAAGATACTGGAGTGGTTTGCCATTTCCTTCTCCAGCTCATTTCACAGATGAGGAAACTGAGGCAGACAGGGCTAAGTGACTTGTCTGGAGTCACACAGCTAGGACGTGTCTGAGGCTGGATGTGAACTCATGAAGTTGAGTCTTCCTGATTCCAAGCCCAGTTCTCTATCCATTCTGTCCCCTTGTCCTTTGTAAGAGTGAGGTTACTTTAAGTCATAGAGTGCAAAATAGCATGGGAATGACTTCTTTTTCTATTTGAACTTTCTACTAAAAAAAATACAGAGATGATGGCATCAAATGTTTCTAGTCTATCGCTCTTCCTCTTATAAAATGCGGAGGTGGATCATCCATGGGCAAGATGTTGGGAACTTTAGCTTGTTTCATAAATAGATCTATTATTGAGAGAGAGCATGCTGTAGTGGAAAGAATGCTAGATCTGTACTTGGAGTTAGTAAAAACTGCTCAAATCTTGCTTCTGGGTCTGTTAGCTCTGTGGCTATAGGCAAGTCATTTAATCTCTCTGAGCCTCAGTTTCTTCCTCTGTAAAACAGGGACAATAATATCTGAAACACCTATCTTCCAGGCCTGAGGGCTGAATGAAAGAATACATGTAAAGTACTTTGCAAACCTTAGAATGCTATTTAAATTATATAATATATGTACATACATACATTTATCTATACACACATCCACTCATTCATGTATAAATGCTATGTAAAAGTTAACTATTATCAGTTCTGGTAGGTGAAACTAATAAATATTGAGCTCCTACTATGCACTTAGAAGGGTTCTAGCACTGACTCAAAATCCATACATTCAGGATAACAAAAAGAACAAATGACATAGCAAGTATCTTTATTTACGGAGACATTTTTTGTCTCTAAATGCAATTATTGTTTCTAAGGTGACATCAAGAGATGCTTGGGTTAGGGAACAATGGTAATCTTTCTACACTATTTCCATTATTAAAAGCAATTAAATGCTAGGAAAAGTGACACTTCTCTGGGATCTTTGACTTTTGGCCCCCACCCTCCAAATGATTTTATTCATTTATTTAAATTTTTTTTACTTTATTTACTTGTTTATATTTAGAGTTACATTTTGATTCTAAAAAAGTAGTTTAAAAATGCATCTAGACGAAGCCACTCCCCATCCACCATAGCTAGGCCCCCACGCTCCTCACCAAGGCTTCTCCCTGTTCCTGTTCTTTGGCCCTTTTTGTCTTCGTGCCCTATAAGCTATGCCCTCCCCACAGGTTGGTGGTATGGTCTATTTAGTGGGAAGAGTTTTGAACTGTGGCTCGGGAGTTCCCGTTTCTAATCTTTATTACTGACTCCTTAACTCATCATAAACCTTCTACAAGTCACCTATTTTTCTTGTGTTTCCCTTTGCCTGCCTGTAAAATGGGAATGATCATGCCTATTGCATCCTAAGGAGAGTTAGGATAGATGAGATAACAGGACAATGCTTTCCTACTTAATTCATTTGAAAGCAAAGCAAAACAAAACGCCTCGCTTGGTGACCCTTGTTCTTCTCTAACCTGCTGCTCTGCTTGTATAAATATTCGATGGCATTTACAATGTCATTATGTTATTCCCAGTGCCTGGTACACAGTAGGGGTTTAATAAATGTTTTCGATTGATTGATATTAGAGAAACAGAGGATGAGAGAAAGGATGTTTGTCTCAACCCTTTCCCCTTCCCCCAAGAATGTGCACCAGGTGTTTGCCTGATTACAATACCATAGATAGCCCTGGATACTAAGTCCCAAAGAGCGTAAAAGAGAAAGGGAACCTAGCCAGCACCAGCTCAATTCAGCTTAGGTCAACATTTATTAAGTGCCTATTATGCCTGAGTCAGTGAGATGAGTATTTAAGACATAGTTCATGCCCTTGAGGACCTACAAACTAGTACTTGTGTAAACAACTCTAATTTAATTCAAAATTGAGTATGACAAGCAGTAAGAGAGGTACAGATAAAATACTATGAGAGAACTGAAGAGAAATTATTCCTGGCAGAGGAAGGAGGATTGGCCCAGTGAGTGCTTCAAGGATGAGGTGACATATCTATCTGAGTTGGGCCTCAAAGGATAAGTAGGGTTTCAGCAGGTAGAGGTGAAGATGGAGTTGAGAAAGTAGAGGTAGTTCTTCCTGAAAATAATGGAAAAGAGGAGGAAAGGCATAGAGATAAGTCTGACACTCCCACTCACCCCTCATTTTAGGGAGCATTGTAGGACTTGTTACACTCTGCCATGACTAATTGGCTGACTTGGAGCCCCTATAACACCTGCTTATTATTTGTCTGAGGTTTTGCTCTTTTAGAATGTTGTTGCTGCAGTACCACTTTTCCACATTCTGAGAAATGTAAATAATCAACATTGCTTATATATTCACATTTATATATGCAGCTTTATTAATCAGTGAGGCCTTTACTGTTGGGATTTTCATGTTTTAGAAGTGTGTTCCACTTACATGGTATTTCACATGTAGAATCCCAAGGGAAAAAATCTACAAGCTCCTCAATAAGGCTTTTGATCCCTCACTTGGAAGAATAAACCAAGGCCATGCCAAGACTATCTGACTTTTACCAGATAATTTAAGAAACAGAACTCCCTGGGAAGATTTAAGCCTATATTACTTGGTGTCTTTCCTGTATGTATTAATTGTCCATGTTTTTTGCTTTTAGCCCTGAAACCAGCCAAAAGGTCTCCCCTTCTTTTCCCAATAATAATTCCATTGGCAAAGTGTGCATTTGGGCTCAGAGAGCCCTATAGCACCTGACATCCTAAGACCTTTCACAGGGAACATTTTATTTTCATACTTTTATCCCCTTCAACCAATTAATGTGCTCAAAGATCCCCAAAGTGGATCTTTGTAGGTTTCAAAATCAGAAGTAGCGGACAATACCTGGAATCCACCAATTATATTGTCTTGGAACTCCTAAAAAACAAAAATCATCTCTAACATGTCAGAGATGGGACCTTTTCTACACATACACACACACACACACACACACACACACTCATACACACAGAAAGCTGGAGAGGCAACTTTGAAGTTGTCATAATAACACCTCAATCCAGTTGTGGATTTAGAGGACAGCAGCAATCTGGCTTTTGTCTTCAGCTCTTTAGCAAGGCCTTAAGAGAATAACTTTTTGTAGTATCTGGGCCTAGTGTGAGCACCCAGAACACTCAACTCTTCTCTCTCTCCCACTTTGGACTGGTTTGTGGACTCCAGATTGTACCTACCCTGAGAAGAGCAGGTTTTCCTTGAGAGGGTGGCCATGAAGCTACAAATCAGTGTCAGAGTCCTAGGTTTGAGGTAACTCACATCTACTCACAACTGTAGATCCTGAATCCTTCCAGCATGCTTCACATTTACAAATTACTGAATAAGACACCATTCACCCTTAATCATGAAGCATTTACTAAATGTAATACAAAGCAAATATAATAAACCATAAAATTAGGCCACACTTTCCCACCAATATATGTAGTATCTGTGGAGGAAGAATGGGTGCAAATTTATAGGAACCTAGCAGGGAGGCATTTGAGTATAGAAACCCACAAGCACGAAATATTTGACAGCTCCGGACTTGATATAGTTAGGAAAAATCTGTACCGAAGGCCACTTGAACATGGCCTCTTCTTTTCTCTGTTTTCTGCTCAAACCGCTCTTTGACTGGGCTCTAAGGCAGTAATGTACTCTTTTAGTAAAAGTAATTCCCCCAAAGATGGGATCTGCAGAGATATTCAGACCACATCTCTTGTACTCTGAGGGGTTTCTCCCTTTCAAGTTTTGGTGGCAGTGAAAGAAAAAATAGGCAAGTCTCTTTCCCTAATCAGCCCTGTTAAGCTCAAATCAACAACCAGTAGCAAAGCTTCTCCAGTCAGCTCAGCTCCCAGCAGCCAATGCAAAGCCTGTCCTCCTCCAGTCAGGTTCCTCAGCAGAGAGGCAATGAAAGCTAGAGTCTAGATCAAAGATATCCTCTCAGCTATCAGTTTGTCTGCTTTTCTGTAAGCCATCTGCTCCACTGGACACAGCTGGACATGGCTCCTTTCAAGTAACAAGCAGCAGTATCATTTTTTTATACTTAGCTTTTTCTATCTTCTTCACTCTTATTCTCATTCTTCTTTGGTCTCTGACTTGATTCCTGCTTCAAAGCAGGATCTTTTTTTTGTGTGAAGTGACTCACCTCTATTTTTGGGTGATAAACCAAAATTCACATTTCTGTCAGACATGCCACAAATTAGCAACATGCAACTGTCTCACCGTCACCCCAAAGTTCTAATTATCAGGGTTTCCTAGCTACCTACCTCACGGTCCTCATAATAGTCACATGCAAATTAGTTATTAGGAAATGACTGGCTATATTCGCTTTCAGTAAGTAGTTTTTTCCCCTCTGAGGGTTGTTTTTTCTCAGGTTCTCTCAGAATTGTTTCTGTTTCTTCCCAAGTATTTTTCTAATTTGAAAGGGGCTCCACCTTCTGCTTTAATACATCTTTTATTGGACACATGAGTCTTGTGAAGGTCTTTTTCCTTTCTCCCTGGGTCAGACACTGAGTTCCCACATAACCACTCATTTGGAGGGACCTTTGCTGACACATGTAGGAACTTATGCAGAAAGCCCTCAATTGAAGCGAGCACTCTCTAATTTAGTCGGGTCAGACAGTGAGATACAGTAAGTAGAGAGAGAGAGTGTAGGTTGATCTTGTGTTTTACATTGTTATCTCATTTTGTCCTGACGACAATCTTGGGAGGTAGGTGCTATCATTATCCCCATTTTAGAGTTAAGTAAACTGAGGCAAGCAGAGTTTAAGTGACTTGCCCAAGGTTACATAGCTAGTAAGCATCTGAGGTTGGATTTAAGTGCAGATATTCCTGACTCTAGGTTTAGCACAAACTATCCTCTATGCCAAGGGAAGGTCAGGATAGGATAGTGAAGACCTGAGTCCTTCTAGAAAGCACAGGGAAAGTAGTTATTGGAGAGGAAGAGATTGAGGATGGAGAAGGACCGCATGATTGGCATGTCTCATGACATTTCTCCATAGTTCATTTCTTAACTCTATTTAATTATCTCTTACAAAAAAATAAAAGGGGGAGTTTTGCATCATTTACAGAATTGTCATCAAAGCAAACTTTTACATTTTCAGAGTCTTTGCTATTTCTGATGAGGGAATAATCAAGAACGTCCAGACTCCACACCTTTATTGTGGGATGGGAGAAGAAGGAATCAGACATGCATCCATTATATTATTTTTCTTGTCATTTTAAATTACTAGGTGGCAGTTTTGAAATACTGTACATGACTGAATATGGCCTGAAGTAAATACCGTGTCTGATGCTGGCAGACAATAGATTTCCATGAGCCTGAAGCATGCAATTTTTGAAACTCTCTTTTTCTCCTCCCCCTCACTTGTAGTTTAGGGTCATTTTTATAAATAAAAATAAGAAAATGTAACCTTAAAAACTAAAGTGCAAACAATGAACTTTAAAATTTGGCTATTTACATGTTGTCATCTTTTCCTCTTTTGAGGGAAAATTTCCTTTTTGATTCGCAGTTTTTTTTCCTTAGCTCGTCCCTTTCCCCTCTGTCTTGCCTCCCCTCCATCCCATCACTCACGACTATAGTCTTTCCTTTGTGCCTTTTTCTCTCTTCATTTTTCCATTTTTCTTTATCTTTGAAAAACCGTATAGTATTTTCTTCATTATTTTTGTTGTCTTTCTCACATCAAAGGACTTTCTCCTGAAGGTGAACCCAGGATAGAAAGGGGAGGGCCACCAGTATGGCAGTACCACCTTTAGCTTTTTTACAGCCCTCAGGGTTAATTCCCATTTCTTTTTCTCCTCTCACAGCTAGCCCATCCCTTTACCATGCCTCCTATCCTCAAGGTTTGGATATCTAAAATTGAACTTGCCATTTTCACCCTGACTAAGATGTTCTTCCTGATGTCTCTATTTCTGCTAAGAAAAGCGAACACAAAAGAGATACACAGTCATGTTTTATTCTTCTGTACCTGAGTTTTGTCAGTTCTTCAGTCATAAGCTCTTTCCCTGGCTGTCTATCCCTTCCCATTTTCACTGTCACTGCTCTACAACTGAACTAGGGTTCCAATCCTGGCTCTGCCAATTTACTAGTCACATAACATTGAGAAGCAATATGCTGGAGCTAGCTCAAGCTTGTTCAAGAGAGCTGATTGTTAAATCTTCAGTGTTCGTTTCACAAATGCTACAAATCAGGACTCGATTTAGCATTTTGTCAATTGTCTACACTTAAGAAAGTGATGGAGAAAATGTAGATTAAAAATGTAGATTAAGCTTCAAAGTAGATTATGTGTACACTGTATTTTTCTGGAAAGCCAATTGTTAAAACATTTTCCAGTATGCCACTGGGTATAGTGGATACAAATGCTGGTCTTGGAAGAAGACCTGGGGTCAGATCCTACCTCATATACATACTGGCTGTATAGCATTGGGCAGGTCACTCAGAGCCTCATCTGTAAAATGTAAGTTGGATTTGATAACTTTTAGGTCCTTTCCAGATCTAAATTTGTGATCCTGTAAGTGTTGACTTAACCCTCTGAACCTCAGTTTGATCATATATAACAGAGATAATAATTCTTGGACTGCTGATTGACAATGTTGTTGTGAGGATCAAATAAATCAGGGCATCTTAAAATACTTTGTAAACTATAAGATATTATATGTGTAATGAGAGTCGATCAGGAGAGCCCCAATTTGGTTTGATGAGCCACAATCCGCTTGATGAGATTACAAGGTGTGGACCTTTGAAGGAAGGGAAACGTTGTGAATGGAGACACGTGCCCTTGCTGAGAGGACACAGCATCTATGACTGATCACTAGTGACTTGAATTCTCTCCAAGATGGTTAAAGATTAAGATTAAGGAGAATGGATTCTGGTTCAAAGAAGCTAATCTCCCTCTGTGGTCTATAAATGTCAGCTGTGAAACAACCTACTCTTTATTTTTCCTTGCTTTCCCCACTGTTGACTTCTAGGAGAAACATACAAGTGGCCCATACCCAGGTAAGCCTGAGAGGGAGAGTACTGGGCTCTGAGCTCCTTGATATTGTCTTCTGCCATTTAGTTACCTTTTCTGAGCACAAATCAGAGACTAGAAATCCTGAGAACGGACCTTTGCAGTTCTATAATGTCTGGTCTCTGTAGTTTCTGTAACTCCCTACTTATTATGTGTATGAGGATGGGCAGCTAGGTGGCACAGTGGATAACATGTTAGGCCTGAAGTCAGGAAAACATCTTTGTGAGTTCAAATCAAGCCACAGAGACTTACTAGCTGTGTGACCCTGGGTGAATCATTAACCCTGTTCGCCTTAGCTTCCTTACCTGTAAAAAATGAGCTGGAGAAGGAAATGGCAAACCACTTCAGTATCTTTGCAAAGAAAACTTCAAATGGGGTGACAAGGAGCTGGACATGACTGAAAAAAATGTAAGGATGTGCTTTTGTTTCTGAGAATTTTATGACTGATAGTGCTTTCCTTCCTCCCTGAGAAAATGAAATGAATTATTATTGCTAGCTATAAAATATATAGATTCATTTATACATAGCTATATTAATTACCTTAAATCAGTTGTTGAGCTCAAAGATCCCAAAGCACAAATATGGAATTAGAGGTAGCCAATTTTGCTCCCAAACCATCACTATCCTGGAACTTCCAAAAAGAGGGAGCATCTCTTAATTCATATCAGAGATGAGACTTTTTCATACTTAAAATCTGGAAATCTGGGAAGCTTTCTTTGGAAATGCAATGCCATCTCAAACTGGAGATTCCATACTACCACCCCAGTCTGGAAACAGATTTGGAGGTACACAATATTCCACTTCAGTCTCTACTGGCTACAGAGAATATCATTTAATAAATCTATTTTGGACCCATAAAATCTTATTTATGGGTTTCCCTTTCTTCTCCCTAGTGGGGGCACTCATCAAAGATAATAGAAAGATAACAAAGATAACAGCAGAGCCCATTATGTATGTTAGATATGTGCATCCTTTACAACCCCTTTCTTCCTATCTTTCAAGTCTTTACCTTCTCTTTACCCTTCTCCACGAGCTCCATGATTCAGCAACACTGGAATATTCACTGCTTCTTGCCCATGACACTCCATCTCTCTCTACTCTGCTTCTTTTTACTGACTGTCCCTCATATCTGGAATAATTTCCCCCTTGACTTCTGCCTCCTGGCTTCCCTGACTTCCTTCCAAACTCAGCTCAAATCCCATCCTCTGTAAGAGGCTTTTCCTGGTCTACCGCTTTCCCCAATCCCAATCTGTTAGTGCTTTCCCTCTGAAATCATCTCTCATTTATGTTGGATATCTGTTATGTATGCACTGTTGTTTCCATGTTTTCTCCCCCATTATAATGTGAGTTTGATGAGAGAGAGACTATCTATTTTGCCTTCCTTTGTATCCCCAGCTTTTAGCACATGGGTTGTATGAATATGTAGATATATCTTCCATACTGAGGCATGAGTAGATGTTTCTTGAATAGGGTGTACCCCTCTCCAGGGGGAGATTGTGGTTTCTACCATCAGGAAAGCTGAATGAGGACACGTATAGGTACTTGTTCCTTCCTTTGCCTATCTCCAATGGCCATGAAGGAGACTGAAGCAAGTGCTGTGGAGTGCTTAGAGTTTTGTTCAGGTGTCAGAGACACCAAGGTTATCCACTGCATCCTAGGCCATTGCCAGCCATCCTGACTTTTGTCTTGCTACTGGACTTTGATGACTTAGGAAGAGAGAGATACTAATGGCTTTGTGCAACTCATGCACCAGTCAAGACATCACCCTGTGATGTTATTGATCCTCTTTGGAAACTAAGGGTGAACAGCAACAACTCAAAAGGACTAGAATTATGTCTATATTGCTGGTCTGGAGTGTACAATTTTTAGGGGTTCAAAACAAAGCTGCTTCTCTAGTCACTAGGGGGAAGGGTAACTCCAAGCTTATACCCGCTGGCTAAGACACTTCTCACCAAATGCTAGTTTTACAGAAGACCATCATGAATAGTGAATAATGAGTAAACCCGCTTATCCAAGTAAAACAGCGAAAAAAAATTGGAGAAGTTCTACAGATTTGAAAGTACTAGAACATATACAAGAGTAAATGAACTCTTTGTTGGGAGCAAGAAAAAGTCTTCCCTCCAACCAAGACAGAGGCCCTGATCTCACTTATCTCCAAAGACTTCTGAAAGGCAAACTGGAAGTCAGGGACATTCTGAGAAGCCAGCTTCCCCTCCATTTCTTTAGTTTCTAAAGTCTTTCTCTACCCCCTTGCTGGACTTGGTCCCAAAGATAATCTAGAACCACATGTCCCTTCTTGATCAGCAACTCTGGCAACAACTCTATCCTTCATGCGGGAATGCAAGTTGGTGTTAATATCCTTTCTATCAATCAGGAGTCTTCTGCGTATACAGTGGCATGAAAAACAGCCCGGCCTTGGAAACTCCTGTGTCTCATAGATTACTCATTTAGGAAGCAAATAAAGAAATTTTAATGAGAAGAAACTGATCAAGTCTCCTCTGCATTTTCAAATTCCTCAAATTCAGGGAACCCTCATTGTATTTGCTGTGGTGAGCGGACCCATTTTAGGGATTGCCTCATCAGTTATTCTGAGTGCTAGAATTAGCAAGAATTTAAAAGTCCCTGACTTCAAAAGTTGGACATCACCTCCCAGAGGGAGAAGATTGCCAAAGCCATGTCAAATGATCTGGGCCTGACCAGTTCTGTTGATATTGCTGCGAACTGCTCAGGACCAAGGTGAGTGAGAAATATTTTTTTTTTAGCAGTCCCAGAAAAGGCTTTTTCCTTTCAAGGGAATCTTAGTGTAATGGGTTGAATGTCTTATGGTATTGTATTTGTCTATGAGTTCCTATTTGTCCTTTGAATCTCATGCACTTTCTCTCGTGGATGAAATAAAAAGGCTTTTCTATTTCTAATGCTTCTATTATAATTGAATTCCTATACTTTGGAAAGCCTCACTAGGAGCTATACATAAACTATATTTTATACATTTTTTTTTCTGGAGAAATTCAGGTTGGAGTGGCGCAAGTCAAAGAGAAAATGACTTCTTTGAGATTACACCTCCATGATGAAACAAAGTCCATACATACTCAGAGTCCTCGAGGGAAAGAGGAGAGGGAGGGGTCCTGGGTCATATGTACACATGCATATATACATATATTTAATATATATATACACACACACATACGTTATTAAATAAGATCCTTGTTACTTCATATATGAACTATTGCACTAGTTTTCTAATGCATCCCTTGCCTTCTTTTACTTCTCCCTTTAATCCAGGTGTTTGCTCTTGAGCTAATTTCTTAAATTTATTGCATTTAAAAAATGTAAAAATCATTCTTAGCTCCGAGGCTGTACAAAACAGGTGTGGGAGTATTTGTACCCCAGAGTTTGCCTAAACCTGCCTAATCTGTCCTGCCCAGTCCTACCTCCAGCTTTTTATATTATATTTATATATATATATGTATATATATATATATATATATTTGGTGACAATCTAAAAAAAATTAACTAATCTACATTTTCCAATGTATTTGATGCATCTCCCCTCCCAAGGAAGCCATTCCTTATAACAAAGAATAAAAAAATAGGGGAAAAGTTGAACAAAACTAACCTATATATATTGCATAAGGGGCTTAGATTATGTATGTGCAGGAGGCTTGTTCCATATCTCTTTAAAGAGAGAAGTAGAGACCCAATAAATTGATTCCACGGTTACTCAGGGACTCCAGTGGTGGCAGTATAGGAAAGGAGGAATCAGGGCTGTAAGAGTGGGCATCACTGGTAATTGGAGCCCAGAAGGGCGTGACTCCTGACTGAGCTCACAACTTTGTCAGTCCCGACCAACAAGAAACTCATTAATGGATAGAAGGATATGGCCCTTTGCAAGAAACATCCAGCTCCAATTTGTAAGTGCATTATGATTTCTTGCCTATGAGCTATGACATCTTCAGAGAGAATCCAACAGAGGTGCAGGGGCTTTCAAACCAGAAGAGAAGGCAAATTTGCTGACGCTCCTTAGAGAAAATTGCAATTAGGAGGACAGATATGCCAGAGGGCAAATTGTATCCTGGGGAGCTGCACGGAGCCACTTCTGGAGGGATTTCATATGAGGCGTTTCCTGGGGCCCCACAAAGACATTGAATAAATATCTGTTGACTGAATGAATGAACATTTTTACAATTTCGAACATGATCTGTCTCTCAATTCTCTCTTTTTAAGAAAAACATTTCACGTTAGACTCCCTAGACTTTTCTGTCAGACTTTTCTATCACTTCTTTGTCCTTTGGCCATGATTGAGGAATTGGTTGGACTATGCTTTTCTTCCCTTTTTTTCTTCCCTTTTTCAGCCAGCTGCTCCTTGGGCCCCAGGGATTTTTGCTGCATAGGTGGGGAGGGTGTAGGGAGGGGAGAAGGGATTCAAGCTCTCTCAGAATAACCTCAATTTGTAGCCACATTTGTGACTCAGTGTTGTGATCCCTGCCTGAAACTCTTTCTCACAATTACTTAAAAGAAAGAAAAAAAAAATGAAAACCACCCATGTAAAGCACTTGCATATTGGAGCTGGGTGTTTCTTGCAAAGAGCCAGCTCCTTCTATTGGTTAATGAATTTCCTCTTGGTCAGCCTGTGCCATCATGCTGGGACCTCACAGAAGCTGATCCCACCTCTACCTGACACAGCTGGCTGCTCATTACATTCCTAGGATTTTGAAATGGGAAAAAAAATCTTTTTTTTTCTTCTAAATAGGCTACATTTCTGTTCACTCCCTGAAACACAGAGGGTACGTTGCAACATAAAGGCAAAGGTTTGTTCCCAAGAAGGGGAGAGGAAGCAGAGAAACACTAAAGGGAAAAGAGACCCATCCATACATGACAGGAAAACCAAAAGAAACTGGGAGCGCTGCACACAATGGGCCACATGGCCTTTGTTTCACTCCTGGCTGACTCCTTTTGAATTAGGGGACGTGCCAAGCTATGTGGTAACTCAGAGTCCCTTGCCAGGCTCTGGGTATTTCTGGCCTCTTAGCATCTGTCCTGTTTACTCCTCACAATGAATGTGAGGGGATTTCTTCTTGAACTAATCACAGGGCCTCACAGGATGGCAGGCATCATTTCTACCTCTTGTTTCATGTAAAGCCGAGGGATGGGCTTCCGGTGAGACCCCTCTTGTTCATTCTAATTCAGGCTTTCCACTCCCTATCGCCCTCCTGCAGATCCATTTGAAATATTGAATCTCTGATGTAGCCACAAAGAGTAGTTTACCTTCCAATGCTTTCTTTTCTAAATGCCTTTTTCTTTCCTTTAGAAACATTTTGTATGTGATTTAGAAACATTTTTGGGGGGTGGTGTATGTGCATATGAGTCAGCATTCATAATGTAAATAACTTAAAATTGGAGCCAAATAATGTTGACTTTATTTGAAATTACGTAAATATACAGTAAGTCTAAAATTAGGAAAATTTCATGATGCATTGTGGACAAACTCCCCTCCTTCACTCTCGGGGTGGTTGTAAAGCTCTAATGAGACTGTGTGTGTAAAATGCTTTCAAAACTTTAATTCACTACCTAAGTGCTGCTTATTATTATTACTTTATCATTTCACACTGCTTCTCTTAAAATATCTTCTTGATTGAAAAAATACCACTCTCACTTCTGATTAACTCCTTCCAGAAGAACCCTCCATTATAAACAAATCAGTATAGTTAAACACACACACACACACACACACACGCTCATTTCGTCTACATCATAGGTCTAATTCTTTGCCTCTAGTCCACCACTTCTCTGTCAAAAGTTAGGAAGCATGTTTCACTGTCAATCTTCTGAAGTCTGATATCAGAGTTCACTCAGCCTCAGTTCATAAAAAATCTCCCCTTTGCCTTCTCCAAATTGATCATTTTTTATGGTGCAATAATATTCCTTTACTTTCATATGCCACAATTTGTTCAGCCCTTCCTCAATGGGTGGGCACCCACTTTGTTTACAATTCTTTGCAACTACGAATGAATATTTTTCTTCATATGAGACTTTTTCTCCACCATCTCTCAGTAACTTCTCTTCTTTTGAACAATGAAATTCACTTATGTTCTCTCTCCCCGTCTTTGTCACTGTCATCTACCAACCTCTCTCCTGTTCTCTTCTATGATATGAGGCCCTGGACTATTTACTTCCTACCATCAACCTTTGTAACTTCATCATACACAGTGATAAACCTTTTGACTTTACACAGTTCGCTGCACTTCTCAGTTCCCATGAGAACTTCCATATGAATGTGAACCAGCCACAAGCATCATCACTCAGGATCATCCTACTTCCAGAATTTTCATTTCCCCCTTCTCACAACCTCCTGTCCCTACAATTCTCCCAAACTCTTTTTTGCTGAACTTGCTTTTTTGTCTTTATTTTGATCTTCAGTCCCTTAATTATTATTTATTCCTCTAATTTATCAGCCTGCCCCTGGCTTCGCTTTCTTCCTTACCTAGTCTAGGTTCCACAGTCACTTATATCAGAGATCTTTTCACTCACATCTTTAATCTGATCAACCTATTGTCTTTCTTGCATACTTTCCTTATCCATGTAGTGTCCTGGTAAATACCACCATCCTCTTTCTCTTACCTTGTGATTCTTGTGGGAAGAAGACAGGAAATCTAGCCAGCTGATTGTATTGCAAGCTCATGCAGTCCAACCTTACCTGGACCCTCAATACAGCTCAGCAATCCTTTTGATTACATCTCATTGATTCCTTATCACGTTCCCCATAACAGGTGTTCTATACCTTTACTACTCTTCTCAAGTTCCTGAGCCACATCCACTCAGTTTTGGGGTAAATGATCTTGCTTACCCACTTTATTGACATGTGAATTTCCTCAGCTTCTCTGTTTTCTGACTCAAAGTTTCTCTTCTTTCTGTCTCAATAATAAAAAAAAAACTCCCATTTCTTTTTGATTTTTTGGCAGGGCAATTGGGGTTAAATGACTTGCCCAAGGTCACACAGCTAGTAAATGTGTCCAGTGTCTGAGGTCAAATTTGAATTCAGGTCCTCCTGACTCTAGGGCCGGTGCTCTACTCACTGTGTCACCTAGCTGCCCCCAAAATCCCTTCTTTTCAATGCCAATTCATTCATGTGTTCTCATTTTCATCCCTCCTGCCTCCTCTGGTACCTTACACCACCAATCATTTCCCTTTTCTCTTGTGTCTTCAATCTCTATTCGGTCCATTGGCTTTTTCTCTTCTACCTGCAACTATTTTCAGATCTCATTTCACTGAAAACAAACTTTCCCTAGACACTGCTACCCCTAGGATCTATTGTGCTTTCTCCTCTTCACCATCAAACATATCAAAAGAGTACTCTGTACCCCCCTTTCACTCCTTGTTGTCCATTAACTCCTCAACTATTGTAGTTCATTTTATTTATTACCTCACTGGTCTACTGAAACTATGCTCTGGAAGGGTCACCAGTAACATTATTTCTTAATTGAATGGGCTTTCCTCAGACCCTTTGCGGACCTCTCTGTTGCCCTTGTTTTTACTTTTGTCCACCCACTCCTTAAATTTCTTTCCACTTGTGAATGTCCTTTTCTTTTCTATGTGATTGTCAATATGTACCTTATAAGGTGGGCTTACCCCTTGCCTCGACAGGGAATCTTTTTTTAAGACTAAGTCTCCCTATCACACATAGGCTGCAAGTATAGGGGCTACTCATGGGCCTTTTTCCACTCTAATTGGCACGAGATCCTTGATCTTCTCTGTTTCTGACCGAGGCAGGTTTGTTCTTCCTTAGAGAACCTGTTATTCCCCGTTTCCTTCACCAAATTAATGCTAAACTTAGTGCAGATGCCTGACAGACTTAGAATGGCATCTTTTAACTTAGACTTTCTCTAGATAATATTTTGTTAGAAGGTAAAATCTATAATAATTGAATTAGGGTCCATTTGTCAGGGATAGCTTAGTTCAGTTTGTAATTCATTCTTCAGGCTTAGAAAGTCAGAACTGGCTTGACCCAAGCAGATATATCTGTGGATCCAGGATCCAGGCAAACACCATGATAACAATGACCAAAAAATCTCCTACTTAAAGCATTTAAAGTTCACAAAGCCCTCTCCTCACAATGATTTTGTGAAGTATTGCGAGTATCATTACTCCCACTTGATAGTTTGGTTAAATGGATTGTCCATGTAGTAATTTGGTTAAATTGTCCATATAGTAATATAGCTAATAACAACAATCATAGGAAACATTTATATTGCACTTTAAGATTTTCAAAATCTGTTTCATACGTCTTATCTCATTTGATCTTCAAACCAACCCTATGAGGCAGGTACTATAGCTATTATTCTCATGTTACAGATGGGGAGACTGAGGTTAAGTGATTAGTCCTTGGTTACACTCCCAATAAGTGTTAGAGGTAGGATTCAGACCCTAAACTTGTTCAAGTAACTTACCTCAAATAGATGAAATCTCAGGGTTAATCAGAATCGAAATATTCAATGGGGCTCGTGGGTTTTCTGAAAGACCTTGTAGATGCATTACTCAATTGCTATGGATAATCTCCGAGGAATGTGGGAGAATGGGAGAGGGAAGATCAATTCATCCAAGTACAGATTCCTGGGCTTGAAA
The DNA here is from genome assembly GCF_011100635.1 of Trichosurus vulpecula. Lineage (NCBI taxonomy): Eukaryota > Metazoa > Chordata > Mammalia > Diprotodontia > Phalangeridae > Trichosurus > Trichosurus vulpecula. The sequence goes on along the minus strand of NC_050576.1, from coordinate 337,091,795 downwards.
TTTATTCCTAACAAATGTCTAAAAGTGATGATTAAACTGATGGTTTGTGGGCCTTTAGAAAGAGAAATGATTACCACTAGGGGCCAGCGTGAGCTCATTCTGGTTCTCGTAGGAGCTTGAGAAGTCATGCAAGACCAACCTCATCCCCTTCTTGGATGGGGTTATTGGAATGGTAGATGAGAAGAGTGATGGAGATGTATTATATCTAGATTTCAGTAAGTTATTTAACAAAGTCTCTCACAATATCCTAGTGGACAAGCGGGAGAGACTTGGGCTCATTGATTTTAGTGCAGTTAGGTTGATTTATAACAGATAGAAAAACAAGATCCAAAGAGCTTTGATGAAGTGAGATCTTTAGTGACATTCTGTAAAATTCTCTATGTGGCCCTTTTGTTGTCAACATTTTTATCAGTGACTCAGAGAAAGATATAAATGGCATGCTTATCAATTTGTAGATGATATTATGCTAATATCTTGTGCCACAAAATCAGGATCAAAATAGATCTCGAGAACACAGAAGAATGACTCAAATCTAATAAAATGAAATTTAATAGGAATAAAAATGGTCTTGTACTCAAGTTCAAAAGATCAACCTCACACGTGTAAGATAGGAAAGAAATATCTGAACACAGTACATGGGAAAAAGACTTAGTTTTTAATTTCAGATTCAGTAGATGTTGATAAGCACTTTTATCACATGCACTGTGCTAGGTACCAGGGATATGACAAAAACAAAATAATATGCACACTCACATGAATACATAGAAATAAATACAAAATAAGTTATTTGCCCCCAATGCAGTTTTGGGGAATAGAGGCATTAGCAGTTAAGAATCAGGACATGCCTCATATTGGAGATGAGTTCTAAAGGAAGTTAGGAATTTTAAGAGGCAAAGTTGAGGAGCAAGGACATTCTAGGCATGGGGTATAGTTTGTACAAAAGCATGTAAACTAGAGATAGATTGTTATGAAGAGGAATAACAATTAGGCCAGTTTATCTGGCATGTTGAATATGTGAAAAGAAGTAATATGTTATAATCCTAGAAGGTTAAGCTGGAGCCAGATTATGCGAAGGACTTTAAATGCCAACCAACAGGTTTGTATTTTATGCTAGAAACCAGAGGGAACTGCTGATTTGACCACAGGTTTGATGTGTTCTGACCTGTGCGTTAGGAATATCACTTTGGCAGCTGTGTGGAACATGAGTTGGAGCAGGAAGAGACTAGAGATAGGGAGCCCAGCTAAGAGGTATTGCAGTGGTCCAGGTGAGTGGTAATGAGGGCATAGAACAGGGAGATCTATGTGGAGAGAAAGAGATAAATATAAGAGATAAGGAGGGAGTAGAAGAGATAAGATGTGGCCACTGATCAGTTATTGTGGTAAAGGAAAGTGAAAAGTCAAGAATGTCTCTAAAGTTGCAAATCTGGCTGACTGGAAGAAAGGAATGAACAGTATAATGTGGCTTTGTAAAAGCTAATATAATCTTAAATTGCATTAAAAGGATTATGGTGTCCAGAATGTGGGAGATGATAGTCTGAATGTATATTACCTTGGTCAGCTCTGGGTACCATATTAAACAATGCAAGCAGGGCATAGCCAAATATTGACAAACTAGGCTGTGTGCAAAGGAAGATAGTTAGAATGGTAAGGAAACTTGAAGCCATGTCATTTTAGAACCTATAGAGATGTAGCATGGAGATGACAATGATGAGGTGCTGTAATAAATGTATACAAATATGTGAAAGGCTCTCATCAGGAAGAGGGGGTCCACCTCATCTCTATCCCCACAAAGTCACACTCCAGATTTATCTGCTTTCTTCTACTGTGCCCCTTTGAAAAATCTGTTTCATAATAAACAAACTTCCTTTCATTTTAAACCTGGTACTTTCTCAATCTTTCCATTTTCTGACACTCACTGAGACCTGGCTCTCTCCTGATGACACTTCTTCCCTATCCCTGCACTGATTACACTCTCTCATACCCCCTGTCTACTGGTTGAGGTAGGAGAGTCAAAATATTCCTTGATCCCCACTACTATTTACAGACTTTCCCTCTACCACCATCACTGAGCAACTTTGAGGATCATGTCGTCCCAATTTATTCTCAATCTAGATCCTAGTGACCATCATATATTGAACCCCAGGGCAATATGCTTTCTTCTTCAATGAGTTTAATGCCTGGCTCAGAATTTCTATCCCAATTCCTGCCCTCTTACTAGGAACTTTATTATTTTTCAAAATTTATTTTATTTATAATTTATGGAATAAAACAAGCATTTCCATAACAGTGCAGTAAAAAGATGATTGTACATGAAACTGCAAATCTGCTATGTACAAATTGCTATTCCTTTCAAATGTACTACAAAATTGTCATGTAAATTAATTTTTTTCTTTTTTCCTCCCTACCCTTCCCACCCTAGGGATGGCTACCATTAGACACAAATAGGTATATATCTATATCTATATCTATATCTATATCTATATCTATATCTATATCTATGTCTATGTCTATGTCTATATCTACATCTACATCTACATCTACATCTATATCTATATCTATATCTACCTCTACATCTATATCTATATGTAGATAGATAGATATATAAAATTATTCTACACATTTGTTTATCATTTCTTTCTTTGGATGCAGATAGTGTCTTTCTTCACATGTCTTTTATAGTTAATTTGAGTATTTATAATAGACAAAATAACTTATTTGCCCAAAATTGGTCTTAAAACAATATTGCTATTACTATATATATATTGTTCTCTTGGTTTTGCTTATTTTACTCTTCATTATTTCACGCAAGTCTTTCCAGGTTTTTCTAAAAGCATTGAGCTCATCATTTCTTATAGCACAGTAGTATTCCACCACCTTCATATGCCACCACTTGTTCAGCCATTCCATTTCAAAATAGCCATATTAATGTTTTTTCGAATACACTAACTTCCTAGGTTCTCCTGCTACTCAGTTCCCATGACCAGCCCCTCTATTCCTCAGCTACACGTAGATATTCATACCCTTGATCTTGTCATAATCCGCAATTGTTTCACTTCTGTGTTTGTGAACTCTGAAGTTCTTTTATCTCACCATAATCTTTTAATAATTTCATCTTATGACTCAACCCTATTCTTTTACCTCACCATTGTCATCACCTCTTAGTTTATTCCACTGCCATCACTTCTGCACTGATTATACGCTTCATCTTTCCCTATCTTTATCTTTATGTTTTGGGGATCCAATTCACCTTTACACTATTCTCCATTTCCAGATCTCTTGCTGCCTTGTCCTATTGCCGACCATGTCTTGATAAACCATCCATCTCCATGTGATACGTGGAGTTGGAGGAAATTTTCAAAACCTATTGATTTGGCCCACTACAAACATTGTTATCGGGTCCTCATGCAGCAAGGCAATCCATCTATTTTCTGTGATCAACTTGCCACCCCACTCTCCTCTATGGTTGTTTGAAATCTTCTGGTCTCTCCTTAATCCTCCTACTGCATGCCAACTGTCTTCCTCTCTGCTGAGGCCCAATCTTGTCTCATACTATTGTCTCAGAGCTCCCTCTTCACCCATGTTCCTCATTTCACATCACTCAGACATCTTTCCCTATTATTTCTTCCTTCACTCCTATCTCTGATGAAGACTTTGCCAAATCAACCAATCTATGTGTACTCTTGATCACATCTACTTCTCAAGGAGATTGCCATAGTTATCACCCCCACTCTGTCTCTAATTTTCATCTCTCCCTGTTTAGTGGCTCTTTCTCTGATACCTGTAAACATGTCCACGTCTTCCCTGTCCTTGAAAAAATCCTCAGTTGATTCAAATGTTTTTGCTAAATATTGCAACATATCTCAGCTCCCATTTTTTACTAACTGCCTTGAAAAAGCTGTCTATACTAGCTATTTTGAGAAGTATTGTATTTTCTCTTAGTTGGGTGTTCAAGATGAGGCTGGATGACATTGGGGTTTATAGAGAAAGTTCATATATTAAGGAGGGATAGGAACAGATGAATTCTAAATTCTTTTCCAACTCTGCTATTCTAGGTTTCTATGGTTGGAAACATTATATGACATCAAGACAAGTTGGCACTGTTTTGACCCACTTGTTGGTCATTGGGCCATAAAGGACCAGCTCTTGGCAAAATTATGAGATATACGGTTTGTCTTTATTGTGTTCCAAGCTCCTCTTTTACTTTCTCTCTCCCCTGCATGTGACTGCCTACTTTTCCCAGTTCTTACCCTATGTTTCCATTCCATAAAGCCTTAATTTTAGCAGGCTATTAATTTATCCTGATACAAAGGATTAGTTGACAGTCTGTATGAGGACTATTTTGAAGATGGTAGGATTAACGATTCGGTGTGCAGTTCAACTAGACGACCTTTGTGTTCCTTCTATCTGTGATTCCAGGATTTTAAGATATAATCTGATAATTGATTAAGATTTTAGCCTTCACAGGAGAATTTGCCTTGTAATGGTGTCCTTTTGAAGATAAATTAATCTTCGAGACTCAAAGGAATGTTAGGCACCACAACAGTTGGCCAGGGAGATATTTTTGGCTGGGTGGAGATATTTGGCCGTTCTCGAATAACATCACATGTGCAGTTGCCTACTTCAACTACTAGTGAAGCCAAACTCTACTAGTTATCACTGAAGCTAAAGAGGTCCCTCTCCTTTTTGTCTTAGAACTCATGTCCAAAGGAAATGTGGCTATGTTGTTTAGATGAATTTCCTTTGGAAAGAATAGTGAAGAGTGGCTCTATGGGAGGGGTCAAGGTTGTGAATCAGTGTATGAATGACAAAGTGAATTCATGCAACTGATTATTAGAGTGTGACTGAAAATTCATATAGATAAATTTGAGTATCTGAAACTATGAAAGACCATGAAAATGTATGAGATAGCCTATTGGGGTGAGATCAGTGTTGTGCAGTACTCATAGCTAATATTTTTAGACCAGAGGAAATTTCTGTGGGTCTTTAAAAGTTTTAAAATTATTTTTCAAGTTGATAAAAGTCTGTGCAATTTTGGCTGGAGGCAGAGAATAGAATAGGGATTCTTTACCTTTTTTGTGTTATAAACCTTTTTGGCAGTCTGATGAATCCTGTGGATGCTTTACCAGAGTAGTATTTTTAAGTGTCTAAAATACATGGGCTTATTAAGGAAACCAAAGGTTAATGAAAATAAAGATGGAATTTTTCCCCCCATCTAACTTCACTGACCCTCTGAAATCTATCCATGAATGCCTTGGGGTGGAGGTGCTGTGGATCCCACGTTAAGAACTCCTGAAATAGAGAAATACCCTAAATGTCAGAAGGCCACAGGAAAGTTCCTTCTAGCTTCTTTATTTATCTATGATCTCATATTTGGGTAAAGGGTCATGCTTCTTTATTTCTGGCATTACTCAAGCTATCCCAATTCATTTTCATGTTTTATAAAGGTAAGGGACTTCTCTAAGTCATCCAGTCATTGAATGATAAAATCATTTGACGTGATCTTTTCTCCTGGCTTTTCATTGTATTTGTTTGTTTGGTCTATTCTCTTTCCTGCAATTTTTTTCTTTTCTTAAACTTTTAAATATTTTATTTTTTCCAATAACACTTAAAAATTATTAACATTTGTTTTTTAAAAATTTGAGTTCCAAATTCTCTCCTCTCCCCCTTCACTGAGAAGGCAAGCAATTTGATATAGGTTATATGTATGCAGTAATGCAAATCATATTTTCAAATTAGTCATGTTGTGAAAGAAAACAGACCAAAAAAACCCGAGAAAAATAAAGAAAGTAAAAAGAGTATGCTTCAATCTGCATTTAGACTCTTACACTTCTTTCTCTGGAGATGGAAAGCATTTTTGATCATTGTATTGCTGAGAATGTTAAGTCATTCACAGTTGGTCTTCGTATAATATTGCCGTTACTGTGTATGGTGTTCTCCTGATTGTGCTCACTTCACTTTGCATAAGTTCATGTAAGTCTTTCCAGGTTTTTCTGAAAATATCCTTGTCATTTCTTATAGCACAATAGTATCTCAACAGAATAATATATCACAACTTGTTTAGCCATTCCCCAATTGATGTGCACCCCTACAATTTCCAATTCTTTGCCACCACAAAAAGAACTACTATAAATATTTTTGTACATACAGATCCTTTTCCTTTTTTAAAAAAAATCTAATAGTGCTATTGCTGGGTCAAAGGGTATGCAGTTTTATAGCCTTCTGGGTATAGTTCCAAATTGCTCTCCAGAATGGTTGTATCAGTTCACAACTTCACCAGCAGTGCATTAGTGTCTTAATTTTCCCACATCCTCTCCAACATTTGTCATTTTCCTTTTTCTGTCATATTAGACAGTCTGATTAGTGTGAGTTGTTTTAATTTGCATTTCTTTAATCAATAGTGATTTAGAGTAATTTTTCATATTACTATAGATCAGTTTAATTTCTTCATCTGGAAACTGCCTATCCATATCTTTTGACTATTTGTTGATTGGATAAAGACTTGTATTCTTATAAATTTGGCCCCATTCTCTATGTGTTTGAGAAATGAGATCTTTATCAGAAAAACTTGCTGTAAATTTTTTTCCCTCGATTTTCTGCTTTCCTTCTAATCTTGGCTTCATTGATTTTGTTTGTGGAAAAACCTTTTTACTTTTATATAACCAAAATTATCCATTTTATATCCTGTAATGATCTCTATGTCTTATTTGGTCATAAATTCTTTCCTTATCTATAGTTCTAACAGGTAAATTATTCCATGTTCTCCTAATCTGTTTATGATATTAACTTTTATGTCTAATTCATTGACCTTGGTTTGGTATATGGTGTGAGATGTTGGTCTATGCTTAGTTTCTGCCAAACTGCTTTTCAGTTTTCCTAGCAATTTTTGTCAAAGAGTGACTTCTGTCCCAAAAGCTTGGATCTTTGCATTTATCAAAGACTATATTATTATGTGTTGTGTATCTAATCTATCCTATGGATCCATCACTCTATTTCTTAGCTTGTACCAAATTGTTTCAATGATTGCTGCTTTGTAATACAGTTTGAGATTTGATATGGCTAATCTACTTTGTTTATATATTTTTTTCACTGGTTCCCTTGCTTTTCTTGATCTTTTGTTTTTCCAGATGAATTTTGTCATTTTTTCCTTGCTCTATAAAATAATTTTTCATAGTTTGATTGGCAAGGTACTGGATAAGTAAATTAATTTAAATCATTTTTATTATATTGGCTCAGTCTACCAATGTGCAATTAATATTTTTTCAATTGTTTAGATCTGACTTTATTTGTGTGAAAAATGTTTTGTAATTGTGATCATATGGCTCCTGAGTCTGTCTTGGTAGGTAGACTCCCAAATATTTTGTATTGCCTACAGTTATTTAAAATGGAATTTCTCTCTCTGTCTTGCTGCTGAACTTGGTTGGCAATATATAGAATTGTTGATGATTTATGTGGGCTTATTTTATATCCTGCAACTTTGCTAAAGTTGTTAATTATTTCAGCTATTTTTTAATTGATTCTCTAGAATGCTCTAAGTATACCATCATATTGTTTTCAGAGTGGGATAGTATATATGTATCCCATCTGGTCAGAGTGTATGGTCTTTGTGATATATTGCTGTAATCTGTCCTAGTGGGGGACCTCAACTTTCCCTTTTCAGACCTAGACAAATCTAACCAAAAAATAAATAAGAAGGAAGTTAAGGAGGTGAATAGAATTTTAGAAAAGTTAGATATGATAGACCTCTGAAGGAAACTGAATGGAAATAGAAAGGAATATACCTTTTTTCAGTGGTACATGGTACCTACACAAAAATTGACTATATTTTAGGGCATAAAATCCTTACAACCAAGTGCAGAAAAGCAGAAATATTCAATGCATCATTTCTAGATCATAATGCAACAAAAATTACATTCAATAAAGGGCTGTGGAAAGATAGATTAAAATTAATTAGAAACTAAATAATCTAATTCTAAAGAATGAGTGGGTCAAAGAACAAATCATAGAGACCATCAATAATTTCACCAGTGAGAATGACAACAATGAGACAACATACTAAAATTTATGGGATGCACCAAAGCAATACTTAGGGAAAATTTTGTATCTGTATATGCCTACATCAATAAAATAGAGATTTTTTTTTATAATTAAAAATCTAAAAAAAGTTTCAGCAATATTCATTAGGGAAATTGGTCTATAATTTTCTTTGTTTTTGCTCTTTCTGGTTTAGGTATCAGCACTATATTTGAGTTGTAAAAAGAATTTGGTAGGACTCCTTCATTGCCTATTTTTCCAAATAGTTTATATAATATTGGAATTAATTATTCTTTAAATGTTTAGTACAATTCACTTTTGGATCCATTTGGTCCTGGGGATTTTTTTCTTAGAGAACTCATTTGATGGCTCATTCAATTTTTTCCCTAAGATAGGATTATTTGAGTATTTTATTTACTCTTCCATTAATCTGGGGAAATTTATTCATTCATTTATCTTAGGTTGTTAGATTTATTGGCATGTAAATGTGCAAAATAGCTCCTAATAATTCCTTTAATTTCATCTTCATTGGTGGTGAATTATTGTTTTCATTTTTAATTCTGGTAATTTGGTTTTCTTCTGTTTTAAAAAAGTCAGATTAATCAGTGGTTTATCTATTTTATTTTTTCATAACACTAATTTTATTTATTGGTTCAATGGTTTTCTTTCAGTTTTATCAACCTCTCCTTTGATTTTCTGGATTTCCCATTTGGTATTTAATTGGGGATTTTTAATTTGTTCTTTTTCTAGTTCTTTTTTTTAGTTGCATGCCCAATTCATTGATCTGCTCTTTCTCTATTTTATTGATATAAGCATATACAGATACAAAATTTCCCCTAAGTATTGCTTTGGTGCATCCATAAATTTTAGTATGTTGTCTCATTGTTGTCATTCTCACTGGTGAAATTATTGATGGTCTCTATGATTTGTTCTTTGACCCACTCATTCCTTATAATTAGATTATTTAGTTTCCAATTAATTTTAATCTATCTTTCCACAGCCCTTTATTGAATGTAATTTTTGTTGCATTATGATCTGAAAAGGATGCATTTAATATTTCTGCTTTTCTGCATTTTGTTGTAAGGGTTTTATGTGCTAAAACATAGTTGATTTTTGTGTAGGTGCCTAGTACCATTAAAAAACCAGTGTATTCTTTTTTATTCCCACTCAATTCTCTCCAGAGGTCTATCATATCTAACTTTTCTAAAAGTCCATTCACCTCTTTAACTTCCTTCTTATTTATTTTTTGGTTAGATTTATCTAGCTCTGAGAAGGGAAAGTTGAGGTCCTCCATTAGTACAGTGTTTACTGTGTATTTCCTCCTATAACTCATTTAACCTTTCCTTAGTCTGAGGGTTTTTTCCTGCTGTTTCCTCAATTTCCCAGCCAATTACTTGACTATTTAACTTTTTGTTAAGGTAAGACTCTGCTTCCAGTGTGGAAGGTGTACTGTCCCAAGCTTTGGGAGTTTTGTGCAGCTATTTTCTGAGACACTTCTAGGGACCTGTAAGTTTTCAGTTCTTCTAAGGTGGTATGATCTAAGGAGAGGTGTTTACTCCATTCCTGGCCCGTGCTCTGGTCTATGAGTGACTACAAGCACTCTTTTCTGCCTGATCTGTGAGGAGGATTCCCTCTCCACTTCACCACAAGCTCTGCCATGCCAGTGCTCCTCCTTGTGCCAGGACTGCCACCCAGGACTGCGACCCAGATACAAGCAGGGCAAAGCAAGAGAATTCTGCCTCAGTGCCAGCAAAGAGATCCCTGCATTCCCCCTCTGATTAGCTACTTGATCCCCTTACTGCCTATGGACTGAGAGCTCTGGAAGCAGTTGTGGCCTCTGCTCTAGCTGCCACCCCAGGGCTGGGGCCTGACCATGGTCCTCTCTCACTCAGGTCTGGCAGACTTTTCCTACTGACCTTCTAAGTTGTCTTCGGCGTTTGTGGGTTGAGAAATCTGGAAACTGCCACAGCTGCCAGTGATTCAGTCCTCTGAGGCCTGCTCTGAGTTTGCTGGAGGCCAGTCCTTGCTATGCTGTGCTGTGCTCTTCTCTCAGACTGGTGCAACAGACTTTCCTGTCCATCTTCCATGTTGTCTTGGGCTGGAAATTTATTTAACTCTGTCATTTTGTGGGTTTTGCTGCTCTAGAATTTGTTTAGAGTCATTTTTAACAGGTATTTGGAGGGGTTTGGGAGAGAGCTCTGGTGAGTGCCTGCTTTTATTCCACTATCTTGGCTCTCACCCTTTAACTTTTCCTTTAAGAATTTGGAGGCTATACTATTTGGTGCATATATGCTTAGTATTGATATTACTTCATTATCTATGGTACCTTTAAGCAAAGTATAGGTTCCCTGCTTATCTCTTTTAATTATTATCTATTTTTGCTTTTGCTTTGTCTCAAATAATGATTGCTACCCCTGCTTTTTTTTTACTTCAGCTGAAGCACAATTGATTCTGCTCCAGCCCCTTACCTTTGCTCCTGTGTATCTCTCTGCTTAAGTATGTTTCTTGTAAACAACATATTGTAGGATTCTAGTTTTTAATTCATTCTATCTGCTTATGGGTGAGTCCATCCCACAGTTATGATTATTGTATGTTTCCCTCCATCCTATTTTTTCCTGTTTACTCTTCTTTCTCTCCTTTCATCCTATTCTCCTCAAAAGTGTTTTGCTTCTGACCACCGCCATCCACCAATACACTTTCCTTTCTATCAATCCCTCCCCTTTCTCTTGTCTTCTTCGCCTCCTACTTCTGGGTAAGGTAAGACAGATTGCTATACCCAACTGGTGTGCATGTTATTCCTTTTTTGAGCCATTTCCTATGTGAGTAACAAGCATTACCCACCCTTGCATTTCCCCCTGCACTTTAAAACTCTTTTGCACCTCTTTAATGTGAAATAATTTATCTCATTCTACCTCTCTCTTTCCTTTCTCTCAGTACATCCTTTTTTATCCTTTACTTTTTTTTAGTATCATCTTATGGTCATCTCACACCCATGCCTTCTGTCTATGTATACTCCCAATTGTCCTAATAATGATAAAGTTCTTAGGAATTGCAAGTATCGTCTTCCCATGTAGGAATATAATCACTTTAACTTTATTGAATCCCTTATGATTTCTCTTTCCTGTTTACCTTTTTATACTTCTCTTGAGTCTTGTATTTGAAAGTCAAACTTTCTGTTCAGTTTTGGTCTTTTCATCAGGAATGCTTGAAAGTCCTCTATTTCATTGAATGTACATTTCTCCCCCTGAAGGATTATATTGTTTTGCTGAATGGATGATTCTTGATTGTAATCAGCTTCTTTGCCCTTTGGAATTTCATATTCCAAGCCCTCTGATCCTTAATGTACAAGCTGCTAAATCTTGTGTTATCCTTACTATGGCTTCATGATATTTGAATTGTTTCTTTTTGGCTGCTTGCAATATTTTCTTCTGCTCTTGGGAGCTCTGGAATTTGTTTATAATATTCCTGGGAGTTTTCATTTGGGGATCTCTTTCAGGAGGTGATTGGTGAATTCTTTTAATTTCCATTTTACCTTGTGGTTCTAGGATATGAAGGCAGTTTCCTTAATAATTTCTTTAAATATATGATGTCTACACTATTTTTTTTAATCACAGCTTTCCAGTAGTCCAATAATTCTTAAATTATCTCTCCTTGAACATTTTTCAGGTCCATTGTTTTTCCAACGAGATATTTAACATTTTGTTCTATTTTCTCATTCTTTTGAGTTTATATTATTGTTTCTTAATGTCTTATGTTGTCAATAGCTTCTACTTGCCCAATTCTAATTTTTAAGGAATTATTTTCTCCAGTGAGCTTTTGTACCTCCTTTTCCATTTGGCCAATTTTATTTTTTAAGGAATTCCTTTCTTCAGTAAATTTTTGTGCTTTTTTTTTCCATTCGGCCAATTCTGCTTTTTAATGAGTTCTTCTCTTCAGGTGAATTTTTGCACATCCCTTTGTATTTGGCCAATTCTGCTTTTCAAGGCATTCTTCTCCTCATTGGATTTTTGTACTTCTTTTACCATTTGGCCTATTCAGTTTTTCTTCAGTACTTTTTGTGCTTCCTTTACCAAGCTGTCGACTCTTTTTTTCCAGAAAACATCATTCTCATTTCTTTTCCCATTTTTTTTTCATTACCTCTCTCATTTGATTTTTAAAATCCTTTTTGAGTTCTTCTAGGACCTTCTGAAACCAGTTCACATTTTTTTTGAGGGTTTGGATGTAGCTATTTTGATTTGATTGTCTTCTTCTGAGTTTGTGTTTTGATCTTCCCCATCACCATGGTAATTTTCTATGGTCAGGTTCTTTTTGTTATTTTTATTTGCTCATTTTCCCAGCCTATTTCTTGACTTTTAACTTTATATAAAAGTTGGGCTGTACTCTAATTCTGGAAGGCCACTGTTCTAAGATTCAGGTTTTTGGTGTTGCCATTTAGAGCTAGTTTTGGGGGTCTGTAAATTTTCAGTTCTTCCAAGGTGATATTATCTGAGGGGAGTGTTTACTGCTCTCCTGGCCTGTGCTATGGTTTCTGAGTGACCACAAGTACTCTTTTCTGCCTTGTGACCATGGTCCATGCTCTTGCTAGTGTTCCTTATTGCCCTGGGACTGCATATCATAATTGTGTATGGGCAATGCAATAGAGTTCTGTACCCATTGCCAGCAGAGGGGTCCCTATAATCTCCTTCTGACTAATTGTTTGACCCCTTTACCATTTGTGGGCTGAGGGCTCTGGAAACCACTGCTACTGCTTCTGATTCATTTGCTTCCAAGGACTGCTGCCGCCTTGCCAGGCACAGCCTGCTCTGGACCATGCTCTACCTTTGCCCCAGTGAGAAGGACCTTTGCTGCCAACCTGCTAAATTGTCTTGAGCTGGTAAATTGTTTCACCCTGTCTTATGTTGGTTCTGCCATTCCAGAATTCATTTAAAGGCATTATTTTAACATTTTTTGGAGGGGAATTTGGGAGAGCTCAGGTTAAGTCCCAGCCTTTACTTCACCATCTTGCCTCTATGGTCTCCTATAATTTCAGAAGATACCAACTAGTTTTGTCTTGACTATAATAGTTATAAATTAGACTATGAAATACATTAATGCTAGTAGGGAACAGACAAAACAGAAAGATTACTAATGACATCTCTGATTAGTTGTTTTCCTCTTATCTCTAGTGGTTTTATTGGTTTTTTACCTATAGGACAGGCTTGGGATCCTTCCTATCACAGCACATTTATTTATTTATTTTTGGTGTGAAGTCCTTGTGGCACTGCATTGATCTTTACGGGGATTTCTAAGGGTATAGTGTAGTACAGTGGAAAGTGCCAGATATGGAGCTAGAAAACCAGTGCCTGAATCCTGGCTCCTCTGCTGCCTCCCCATCTGACTGGGCTAGTGTCTCAACTTCTCTATGTCTCTGTTTCCTCCCCTGGCAAAAAGAGGGTGCTGGCCTATGTGATCTTTAAGGTTTCTTCCAGCTGGAAATCTATCATCCTAGAAGACAGGGCCCTGCCCTGCAGCAGTTTAAAATTCTAAGAGAAAATAATAATAGTAAACAATGATGAAGCTGAAGATAATGATAGTAATATTGGTTAGAATTTATATAGCATTTTAAGGTGTGTAAAGTGCTTTTTGTTTTTTTCATTAAAAATCTTTGTATTCATTTCATGTTGTTTTGAAATCACAGAAATTAGGTGAGGGGAAAAAACCCAAGGGGATGAATAATAACTGTGCTTAACTGAAGAGCACATCATCTCCCAAAAGTTCTTAGGTTTCACAGGAGTCTAGGAGAACAAGCCTTCTACATCATCCACTATGTCATTTTGCGAAGGGACTCAAACCCAGGGCCAGGCAGAGGAGGGGAGCAACACATCCAGGACCTCAGCACTGCTTGTCAAGGGACTCCAAGTCCATCTGAACCCGCTCTCTTTCCTGCTGGTCGTTCCCTGGCCTGTACAGTTCTGGATCCTCTTGAACATTGTGCAAAGCGCTTTTACAAAAATTATCTAATTTAATTAGATAGAAAAAATGAGTATAAACAAGAATAAAAATTTGGAAAAAAGCTTCTTAACTAGTTACAGCTATATAAAAATCATATATACATACAATACACTACTAAGGTAATTAGAGCAGAGCAAGGCTAATCAGTGCTGCAAGTATTGTCTTAATCAATGTTTTTGGAAAGAAAGGAGGGACCTGCCATGGCACAGCAAAGCACAACTGATAAGGACCTAGGCAGGTGGAAGTTTTCTGTTGTTAATACCTTCTCTTTCTTTTGCACCAGCCTAGTCAGTGTACAACCTGTCTTCCTATCCTGATTCAGTTTTCCTGGGCAAATAAGTAATTTAAAACCCAAAGCTTGGCAATTAGAGCCTGCGACTCCCTTTTGTTAAGTTCCATGAGTCTAAAAACAAGCAGCAGTGTGTTGGCTTTGTTCATTTCTTGGTATTCTCTTCTCATTTAAGTGTATTTGGCAAAATGCAGGTTATACCTGGGATCAATTTTATTCAGTCTCCCCTGCCTCATTTACAGAAAAATAGTCATTATATCCATTAAAACATGTGTTCCCCTCTTCTCTTTTCGGGGATTTGCATCTAAATAACCACTACTCTTGGCTGCCCCAAGTCTGTGGAGTCAAATAAGCAGTCCACAGTGCCAACCTTCCAAAGCTATTAATGGACATTTTATGGGTAGGAAGGGTTGATAATGGGGCTGACTTTAGACCTTGAAAGAAATGCATTGGAATAGAATGGCTGGGCAGGGTCAGGGGAGGGGAAGAAAGAATGCAAAAAAAAAAAAGTAATGCAGACTACTTTGTTAGCAACATGTACCCTAAATTGGTATAATTATGCCTCACATGTTTAAGGTTCCCTTCTTGTTGAATAGCCCAACTGACTTATACATGTACCAAGGGACCTAAGAGATGTGTAATCTTAGTAGCCTAGATTCCAAGCTAGAGAGGACCTCAGATTTTCTAGTCCAATGCCCTTAATTTACAAGTGAAGAAGCTGAGGCCCAAGGTGGCTAAGGTACATGGGTGGCATGGGATCATAGATTTAGAGTTGGGAGGGAACTCAGAAGGCCACTTAGTCCAATAACTCTCACTTTTTAGAGGAAATTGAAGCACAGAAAGGTTGTTATTTACCCAGGGTCACATAGCTAGTAAATTTCAGACGCAGGATTTGTACCCAGCTCTCCTCCTGACTCCAAGTCCAGTAATGTCTCCACCGTGGCAGGCTGCCCCTCAGAAGGAGGACTTGAAGTGAGGTGCTCTACATCCAGGGACAGTTTTCTCTCCATTGTACCTACCATGCATCTTCCCAAGAATCAGAATATACTATTGGACCCTCTTATGACCTTTGGCTTATACATCAAGTGGGTGTCATAGTGGCTAGTGTTAGACTAGGAATCAGGAAGACCTGAGTTTGAATCTTGCCTCAGATAGTTAACTAGCTGTGTGATAATATTTGTAAAGTACATTACCCAGTGCCTGGCACATAGTAGGTATGTAATAAATGCTTATTCCCTTCCCCCTTTCTCTATCATGGAAAGTTATCAAACTTTGATTCAGCCTTATTTTTCTCATCTGTAAAATAGAATTAGTAATAGCCCCTACCTCGTAGCGTCGTTGCAAAGATCAAACAAATAACACGTGTAAAGCTCTTGGCAAACCTTAAAAAGTGCTGGATGAGTGTTAGCTGTTATCATTATTTGGATGTATGGCATGGCAGAGTTTGAGTAGTTTTGTAAGAGTACAAGTTAGCCTCGTTTTTTGGTCTTTACCTTTTTCTAAAAGTGGAAGTTTTGGGAGAGAGATTTAGTGGGCTGAAAGCTTAAGAACAAGGATTGTTTCAGATTTTTTTTTAATATTCCCAGCACCGGACACAGAGTCTATCACATAGTAGGTGTTTAATTAATTTTTGTTGATTGATTGAAAATAGATTGTCCTTTTCCCTTTCTCCCAGTCAGAAATTAATGATGTCAATGAAGATTAAATTATTCTGCTTCAGAAGTATGGCCAGTGCAAGGGAGCCATTTGCAGATGTGCTTAAAATAGGCCACTCTCTGGGGGACAGCCTGAGGGGAGCTGGCTAGCCCCTCAGAATTCCTGGGAAACACTAGGGCTGTGGCACACAGGAGCTGGCTTTCATTCCAGCAGAAAGCTAAGACACAAAGGCCTAGGTAAAGCTTTTGTTCTCTGATTGGGTGGAGCTACCCAGACTTGGCTGGCCAGAGATTGGTTCTTTCTCCCCTCTCTGCCTTGGGGTCCTGAGGCTGCTGACCCCTATCCTGTTATGGTCCCAGTACTTCTATTTGTCTCCTAGGACTTAACCTGAATGCTTCTTTTTCCGAGGTGGATGGGTGGGCTCTAAGAGCTTAGCGGAGTTGTATAGACTTTTGTGTTTCCTGGTTTAGGAAGTAAATAAATAGCTCCCTCTTTCTCTCCAAAATCCAAGTGTACCCTTAAGGAATATTTTTGTTTCCTTTTTGCGGAGGGAGGTGGGGAGGCTATAGAGGTGGGCAAGAAGTAATAGTCAGGCATTTCTATTTTCAGCCTGCCTTGTCTGAAACGCCTGGCGTCCAGCTAACACCTTTAATAGATGAGCTAAGCTTTGCTCTGAGACAACTTCCCAAGGAGACCTAGTGCAGGGACCTGGCTGGCTTCATTTCAGCTGTTTGCGGTAGATGGCACTCGATTCCTTCAGTCTTGCCTCATCTGCTACCAGCGAGCAAGAGAAAGCGAGATCTCCACCCCCCTCCCCCTTCTCCTCACTGCCCAAGCAGGCTGGTTACCTATGTTACTGCTCAGGGAGAATGTAAATATGAAACAAAACATTTTATGCATTTTGAAAGAGCAGGGCTTTCTTACTGAGGCTCAATCTTGATACTCCAGAGACTTCTTTGGAAACTCCCTCTTCTACTGAACTTATCATTGCAACCTTTCATTCTCTCAGAAAAACCTACTACAAAAATCTCTGCTCATTTACCTTTGTCTCCTCTGACTTCTAATGCCTGTTGTATGGTTGCCTGAAAAGCAAAGATACAGCAGCTTCCCCCTCCTCCCCTCAACCTCTTCCTCTCTCCCAGCCTCCCCAGTGACTTCTTTGCCCATTATTTACTGTATCAAATAGAACATTGATTTAATTGTACCTATAATATTTTATTTTTTTCTTTCAATATCTGCTCCTGTGGGGGAAAAGACGGTCCTCTGAGGGCAATTTTTCTCTAGTTATACACAAAGCATAAGGTCGCATATCATTTCAGAGACCAAACACTTGAAAAACTAGCATAGTAAATTTGTATTTGGTTGGGAGGTGCGTATGCAAATATGTATAAACACACAATATGCGTGTATATATCTATATGTGTATATATGTGTGTATATATGTATAATGTATGTGCATATATCTTATATATGCATACACACATATATACATATATATGTATATATATGAATAATATATTTATTGATGAATATTGACTCTGGAATCAGAAAACTTGGGTTCATATTTTGTCCCTGATGATTACTATCTGTGTGAACCTGAGCAAGTGATTTAGCTTACCCGGATCTCAGCTTCCTCATCTCTAAAATGAGAGGACTGTAGTAAATTATTTCCAAAGGCCCTTCCAGATTTTAATCTGTGATCTTATTATCTATCTATCCATCTCTCTGTGTTACAGACTATCTATCCATATTATATATTATCTATTTCTCTATCCATATTATCTATTATCTATTTTTCTGTCTATCCATCTAACTCTCATCTTTGTCTTCACAAGAAATTGTGTATAGGCAGAGTCCTCATAAGGTTTCCTTAACCTTGTTGTAATAACATTATCGAAATAGTACATACTATTATGTTATAATGTAGAATATGTTATATTATAAATTTATATTGATAGACTTACATTATTAATATATAACCAAACTTTACCATATAGTCTTCTGAACCTCAATGGAACATCATTTGGGCAGTTACACATTTCTACCATTGTTCTCAGGAACTATATGGATTACTTGGGATGTAGCAAAATAATTAAATTTATTGACATACACTAAACTTAATACTCTGCATCTTTAGAAAACTATTCATATGTAGTATGTCCTTCTCTAAGCCTTCATTGGTACCTTTGACAAGAGTCTGATTTTTCCAGGTCTAGCCTTGGTTATAGACTATAGGTTTTCAATGAATTTTGAATAAAGCAAGTTTCTAGGTTGTTGAAGTATGTTTTACTTTTTCTCTTAGATAAATGTCTTAACCTTTTGTGATATGTAATATGTTGGAAGACCATGTTGTTGTATTCTATCTCTATCTCTTGGGAATTTCTGTAATTCTGGGACAAGCCTGATTCTCAGGATATCAACATATCTATAATGTCAACATTCTCTCAATGGGCACAGGATTGGAAGTAAAAAAAAAAACCAAACATTTTTGGGTGGATGTTTTACAGTCTAATGAAGATGCCAGGTCTTACAGACTTACTTGGACCTCTTCTGATGACCATTTGGTATAACTTTGAATTAAAAAATGAATTGTATCAGCAAAACTTACCTTTCTATAATTTTTAATCCTCCCATTTTTGTGTTGTCTTGCCTATGAAGAGCATTTTTTCTTCATAGCAATGATTAGTAGCCTATGCTACACTGTAGAAGAATCAATAACAACCCTTAGAGATGAGAGTCCCTTAGAGACTCAGGTCCCTGTGAATATATTTGATTATTTTCTGAGAGTGAATTAGGCTACTTTTTAATGACAGCTTGTCAATTCTCTACATTTTTCATTGTTTTCCTTTGTGCTTCAGTATGACTGATCCTGTTTCATTGTGGTTTTGAATGGCCTTTGAAATGCTTGACTTTCCCATGCCAACAGATTCTGTAATATCTCTAATGGTCATTGAATTGTGCTCTTTAAGAGTTGTAGCATTCATGTATTTCCTGTGAGTGATATCCACATGCAGGGATATAGTGCTCCAAGGTATGTCCAATACATAGGAATGAGTGCCCAGGGAAGGGAGTTTTGATCTGGGGAGTCACTGGGGAGTTTGAGTGGAATATGAATGAATAAAAAAAATTTATAAAGTGCTTACAATCTGCAAAGTACTATACTAAGTGTTTGGAATAGAAGTAGAAAAGCAAGATAAACCTGGATCTCAAAGATCTTATATTCTGATGAGGGAGACAACATATACAGGAAGTTCTAGCTTTTAGTCAGATAGAAAGGCCTCATGGACCTTAGGCTGCTGAAGCAAAGTAGATGGTAATACATCTGCTTAGTCCATTTCCATTGATAAGACCAGGTCTGTTTCTGATGTTAAAACCATTTGATGCCAAAGATTCAGGCATTAAGAACTTTCTTTCTTGGGTTTTAAGTAGCTCGTACTGCTTAAGGAGTCAGCACATGTGGTAGCTGTTGCAAAGTTGTATTTCCACAAGGGTTCGTTCCCTAGACAATGATTGAAGGGAATAAGGAAGATGGTGTTAGGCTAGAATCAATGTTGGTTGTCTGAGGGACGTTTCTATTCTCCAACCTCTTGCCCATTGCTTATTGATACTTAGTGTTATTGGTGGTGATAATGGTCTCTTTTCCATGTGGTGGTCTGAAAGGCGCTGCTCTCCCTGTGGCTCTTAGTTGAAAGGTCCTGGGCTATCTGCATTTGCATAGGAGGGGGCTGGATGTGTTGACCATGGATTGACCTGTCTGGCACATACCACCTCCTGTTACCCTCAGGATGCCTTGCTACTTTGGCTAGGTTGTCTTGCTTGACTCACCAGGGTGATTGCTCGGTCATTGGTGGTGGCAGTAGTGATGGGAATGGCAGGGTCCTTCTCTATAGGAATTGTTCCTCTACATGGTGGCTGATAGCTTTGGGCATACTGCTGTTCTTAGGGCTCTTGGGTTTACCTGCCCATTGATGGCAGTTGATTACAATTTTTTTCTGGGAGATTTAGATTTTAATCTATAATACCCTTATCCTTCTGTTTGGCTGCCTTATTGCTGTTTTTCTGCATTTTATCTTTTCTTTTTTTGGTTATATACATACATACATGTATATATACATATATGTGTATATATGTATGTGTATATATACACATAGATAGTACACATATATATGCATACACATATATGATGGGTACCCTAGGGTTTGAAAGTTTTATCTCAGGACAAAATTCTGAACAGAACAGGAAGAAGCCACTGGAGGTTGTTTGAGATCATTAGGATCCCTCCCTTCCCCCGCTTCCTTAGCTGGTCCATAATTCTTCTTTTCTCTGTCATGCTATACCTTATCAGTCTTCTCCATTTCATCAAACTTGGAATTCTTTGTCCTTGCCCATCCCACTGAATACTTCATTGAAAATTTTGTAAAGTTGATAGGAACTTGAGGATTTTTTCTCTTTATGTTTTTCTTCAAAGTGTATTTGCACAAAAAAAGCATAAATAGACATTTTGTCTTTTGTGCTTTTTTGAGTCACCTTTAACAATCTGAGCCTGTGTTGTTCTTTATTATCACTATCCATTCAAGTGGCAGACCAACAGTTATCCTCATCCCCTGGGGGAAGGTAATGTGAATGAAATGAAATGAATGAAAAAGCATCTTTTAAACATCCCCTATATCCCCAGCACTGTGCCAGGCACTATGGATACAAATTCAAAAGTGGAACCATAGAGAAGTCAGTTGCTATACTCTTGCCAGAAGCCATAGTAGTATCAATTTGATTAATGTTCCCAGGCTAGAGGTAGAGGGGGACAGGTGAGGGCTAGAACTTGCATGCAACAATAGGGAAGAAGGCAAAATGTCCAGGATGGATGGCATTTAATGTATGACCCGGTGCTGGCTAGGTATAGAGGACCTAGTTAGACTACATATGCCTAGAGTAGAGTTCCAAAGCTGGGTGAATTAATTCCCCCAGTCTTCAGAGGTCTGGTCAGGAGGGTGCTATTCAGGTGGAGAGAGGAAGGCAGTGGCAGGACAGGCAGTGTAACATTAAGATCATTAGACTAGGAAGCAGGAGATCTAGGTTCTAGTTTTGTATCTCCTAACTGGCTCTGTGGCCTTAGTAAAATCACCTTGCCTTTCTGTACCTTTATTTCCTCATTGGAAAAATGAGGGGATAAAGATGGGGAAGGGGGTTTGGACTGGATGACCTCGAAGTTCTCTCTAGCTCTAATATTCTAGTAGAACATTCTATAACTAATTTCTTTATGGTGGGAAAGTGGAGTTTGGAAAATGAGACGCGGCTTTAGAATTCACAATGCAATAAAGACTTCTGAGTTGTAGGTTCTGGCTAGTCTATTGTCTTCCCTACTGTCTGTAGACTTTTTTCTAGAGAGTATTCACTAGATTTTGGATGAAAGGGGGAAAATCCTCTGCTGAGAAACAAGTCTTGTGTCTGTGTGTGTGGCTTGGCTATTCGACATCTTTCCAGAGGTCTTGGTCTGGTACTAGTTTCTCCAATCCCTCAATCACTGTTTTTCTTTCATGAGGAATTGTTGCTAGAATGCACTCGCCCTTTTAGGGAGCCGTGAACGTGGTTATAATTGTTTGTTTCTAAGAGAACTGGCTAGACTACATAATCCTGGTAAAGTTACTCAAACAAATGGAATGTAGTTTCATTCAGGTTTAATCTTGGCTGTGGGGCCTTGTTACCCACTGAGTGACAGTGTCCCTGATGGATCACTGTGTGATTATAAGAGATATAAACCCTGCAGAAAAGTTTTACAAATCAGAGTGCCTCAGAATTCATTTAAGTGAGCTTTGACATTTCTGTGCTCTGCATGTGTGTTTCTTTTTTCATTTGCTAGTAAAATCACTATATTTCTTTTTATAGGTCCCTATACAGAGGTAACCAAGTAATCTTTTCCAATTGAGTTCATTTCTTGTTCTTCTTCTTGTGGTTGTTTCTTAGAGGAGGTTCTGAGGATAATTGAATGTATATGCCCTTTAACCTTACATAATACCCTTCAGGAGCATAGAATGACAAGGCAGTTAGGAAGGGGACAAGGGTGTTTTGATTGTAGGTATTAGATCAATGTAGAATTCGTCAAACATCCATATTATTAACTACAACAATAGCCTTTGATACTATCGATCATGAAATTTTACCAATTCAATTACAATGCTTAAAGTATTTAGACCTGAAAGAGAACTCGGGGATCATCTAGTCTAAACCTGAAATTTTACAGATCGATCAATCAATTAACATGTATTTATTAATCACCTGCTATGGGCCAGGCACTGTGCTAAGAGCAAGGGACACAAGTACAAAGAATGATCTGATTCCCTCCTTTCAATTAGCTTATATTCTAATGGGGAAGATGATAAGTATGTAGAAAAATATAATAGCACAAGTACACGCAGTAATTAAATATAAGGTACTATGGGAGGGAGAACACTAATAATTGAGGTTCATGCAGAAAATGGTGTCTTAATTGCATCTTAAAGGAAGAAAGAGACTCTTTGTATGAAAGGAGGGAGTATATTCTAGGTGTGGGGGACAATTGACAAGAAGACAGAGAGACATGAGATAGAGTGTCATAAATGAGGAACAGAGAGGCCAGTTTGGCAGATTGCAGTGTGTGAAAAGGAGAGTAATATATGATGAGGCTGGAAAGCTGAAGAAGTCAAAGAATTGGCTACTGACTTATTCAAGGTCTTACAGTTAGTGGCAAATCTGGAATTCATACCCAGCTTTTCTGGCTCTAAATGTAGTGCTCTTATCACTAGAAAATACTGAAAAAAAAACTGACAAGAAGTGGCTAGTTCTTAGCTGTTGAACTCACGAGAAATTAGCTCCATAGGGACACCTTTACCTCACCTAATTCCATCATCCTTCTCACCTGCTGATGTACCCTAAGAATCCCTGGGTTTTGCCAAGTACCTTGCTGATAGAACTTAAGAACCTCTGGACCTTTCCATCTGTCTATACATGCTGTCTCTTCCAATTACAATATGACCTCTTGGAGAGTAGAAATTGACTCACTTTGACAATACTTGGCATTGTCCATGCTTAATGAATTTGTTTATTCATTTGTTGAGAAGAATCCAGAGGTTGTCACATTCACTTATGACTCAGGCTACTAAAGTTAAAGGCATTGTTAGAACTTTTCTAAATTTCATATTTTTAATGGAGAGAGGGAGGGAGAGAGGAGAAAGGGGAGGGAAAGGAGAGAAAGACCATATCAGATCATTTTCCACTTACAGCAAGATTGTTTAAGTGGGGCTTAGCTGCTGAAGCAATATGTCCCTTTCAAAGGTACTAACTTACTATTAGGAGGTTATTTAGGCATGAAAGGAGAATGGAGCCCAATATTATAACATGGAAGAATCCAACCAAGATTACTCCTGTTTTAAAAGCAGGTTGACCAGTCCATTAAAGAATATGTGGTAAGGAGTAATTACATATTACCAGGAGTACCAATTCAACCAATCAAAAAATATCAATAGTTTTCCATTTATATTTCAGGGTCTTTCCCCCCAATAAATAAATCTTACATGTGACCCTTCCTCTCCTCTGCCACTGAAACCACTTATTCATGTTCTCATCATTTCTCTCCTTGACTATTATAATAGCCTCCTATTACATAGGTGTAGGAAGCACATTTTAAAAGGGTATATACCCAGAAAAAATTTATTTTTTAAAGGTGAATAATAATGGAATACTTAATTTTAAAGGATATTATTTTTAGTCCCAAATAAAATGAAAAAAACCCCTAAAACTTAAATAAACTTGATTTAAAAAAACTAACACCTGTTTTACTTAAAAAATACAAAATTTCCAAATGCAAACTTTTCCTTTTAATTAAACTTCCCCTTATCCTAAATGCAAAATAACTTTTTCTGCTGTGATATGGGGCTCTTGCAAATGTGCAGATTCATCACCATAAGGAGCTGCTTCCAGGAGAATAGTGATAGATTTGAACAGGCATGTGGACGTTTCTTAACTGGTTCAAATCAGCTAACTAAATGTTGAAGGAGAGGCATTTTGATTGGCTGCAGAAACATTCAGAAAAGCTTGTCAACTTGAACTCTGGTCTCTTTGCCGCATTTGCTTCTGTAGGATCTTGGTGACTCTTTTGCTCATGTTGTCCCCAGAAGGAATTAGAGTTTTGAAAGGTGGGGAGAGCAAGCCACAGGAAGCCATGAATTGGCACCCAGTCCAGGTTTCTTATCCAGTGTGGCCCGAGGAACAAGGAGAGATCTTCAGGAGAAACCTTTGAGACTTCAGCCCAGCAGAAGGATTTGAGAATCTAGCCCATGCCAATAGTCATGCTACTTATGAACATGAGCTTAGTGGGACCAAAGCCGTGTAGGAACTGAATTAAATTTGGGATCCCCTCTACTTCCATTGAGTTTGTCTTGGAGGGGGTGGTGGGTGGGACTTATACCCCCCAAAATGTTTGTCCTTTTGTTTTTGCTATATCTTTGAAGTTTATATTCCTTTGTAAGAACCATCTCATGTCAAGTGGTGAATTGGAATCAGGATTCTAGCTTCTGACCCCCCCCCCAACAAATGGAGAAAACATAGCCAGTGGGTACTTGAGCCAGTAGAAAAAAGGGACTCCCAACACCTCAGGGTGCCCTAGAACCCTGAGGGGAAAGATGTAACAGGCCTGGCCCTGAGAGAGTGGCACTAGAATCAATGACCTTATATTGCTTTATCTTTTTAACTTGAATGACAACAGCAACCCCCAAACCTCTTTTTGACTGAACCCTTTCTCCTAGCTATGTGCATTATCATGAAAGACCTATGATGGAGTTTAAAGACTGATGACTAGAGGAGCATCTTTTACAATTTAGAGGGTTATATTTTTTTGGCCTCCCTTGCCCATATAAAGCAGGAAGGTAAATTGTGGAAAACAAAGTGGTCCGAAGAGTTAATGGGGAAAAATATCTGGTTGATTTTTGCTTGACTTCCCTGCTGTCCCTGCTAGTATTGGGGTTGTTGGTTGGGGTCTTCCTGGAAGCAGAGAGGTGGAGGGCAGACAGCCTATCTAACCCTGCCTGACCCATAAAGGAGTTGGATTCCAACAAGCAGAAGTGTTACCAGAACATGTGATGCATTGATGAGGAAAGAGTGTGATGAGGGTCAGAAAAGGGTGGATGGGAGGGTGAGGACCAAGTCATCACACATGCTTTCTTTTGCTTTGGTTCTTCTCTGCTTAGGAGTATACTGTGATGTGAATACTAAACAAAATGTTTGCTGAATAGAAATCAATTAGTCTCAATAATGCCTCAAAAATAACAATGAATTTAAACTGAGTTCTCCTAAAAATACTCCTTTTTAATCACTTGTAATTGGATGATCTGGGGTGTAGGGGTGTGTTCAGGGAAGACCAGTACCACTGGTATGAGGGCTGTGGAACCTTTTCAGGGCTGCTTTCCACCTCTGGTGTCTATCTGATCCATCTAACTTTCACCTGTGGCTCCAAGAAGCTGTAGGATACACACAGCCACATTCTAGTAAACAGTTTCAGTAGATGGGTTGAGGGTAACCTAGAGGTCTCAAACCCATCAGTGAGTTAGAGGGGTGTCTACTCCAAGCATGTGAAGACTTCTCCTGGTGGAATGGGTGGATGAGAACAGTTTGGTCCAATGGCCATGAAGGCAACTGAAGTAGGTGCTGTTGGGGGCTTAGAGCTAAGTTAGACATGGAAGATGTCAAGGTCATCCACTGCATCTTGAGCCATCACCAGTCATCTTGACTCTTTCCTGCCACTGGACTCTGATGACTCTAGAAGAGAGAGTGATACTGATGACTATGCAACTCTGCCTCACTTAAATCCAATTTATGCATGAATCAAAAGACATCATCCATATCCCTTTACCATTTTTACCTATCTTGAAGTCTAGTGGTGACAGGCAAGTGACGAAATAGCAGGTGTGGATACACTTGGACCTATAGTCACAATCTGGCACACTGGTATCCCAGTCCATAGGGTTGTCTTCTCAATGGAAGCAGCAATGGGATTTGGTAGCCCTCTGTGTGTCTGAGCAGCCTTTAAAGGACCACACTACTCACTTCCTGGTGTGAAGAAGGGGCTAGAAAAGGTGCCCTAAAAATTGTCTGCTTACCCAACCTTGGCCTGTTTACTGCATCGGGAGGGAATCCCACCTGCAGTTGAAACACAAAAAATGTACAAAAACTTCTGCAAAGATGATTCTACTCACCATCGTTACATGGATTGTGTGCACACTTATAGACATCACAAAATCCAGTAGACCTGAAAGATGAACAGCTCTTGTTGCAAGAGAAGTCAGCAGGTATTGTATCCAAAAAGCAGTCCTGAATGAAACAAGGCTGGCAAATGAAGGCCAACTTACTGAAGTTGAAGCTGGATACACATTTTTCTGGAGTGGCTGCAGTGAAGGGGAGCATGGTGAAGCTGGTATACATTTTGCAATCAAAACTAATCTAGTCCACCAGCTTGTATGCCTACCAAAAGGAGTGAATGATAGGCTTGTGATAATGCGATTGCCACTTGCAGGAAGATGCCATGACATCATCATCAGTGCCTATGCTCCCACCATGACAAACCCTGCTGAAGTCAAAGAAAAATTTTATGAAGACCTGGGGACCCTCAAATTAATGTGCCAAAAGAGGATAAGTTATAATTCTGGGTGACTTTAATACTAGAGTAGTCTCAGACTAGCAGACATGGCAGGGAATCCTTGGGAGAAATGGAGTTGGAAAAAGCAACAGCAATGGTCACTTACTACTGAAGACTTGTCCATCTCATGACTTTCTCATCACCAACGCTGTCTTCCATTTGCCTAAATATAATAAAACTTCGTGGATGCCCCCTCACAGCAAACATTGGCATTTAATAGACAATGTGATTGTAAGGAGAAGAGACAGACAGGATACAGGAATGAGGAAGGCAGTGGGTGGTGCAGAGTGCTGGACTGATTATGGACTTACCCTCTCCAAGCTAAATATTAATATTCAACAAAAGCAGTGGCACCAAGACTAGATGACTATGAAAAGACTCA
Source organism: Trichosurus vulpecula (assembly GCF_011100635.1). Taxonomy (NCBI): domain Eukaryota; kingdom Metazoa; phylum Chordata; class Mammalia; order Diprotodontia; family Phalangeridae; genus Trichosurus; species Trichosurus vulpecula. The sequence continues at coordinate 337,064,783 of NC_050576.1, read as the reverse complement.
ATGCCAACAGATTAGAGCATTTCTCTGAGAAGCAACAGCTCGTTGCTAACTTGGAGGGAAAGTTGAGCCAACACATGGTTGGCAATAGTGGAGCAGAAAAGCAGAAAAGAAATGGGCAGCTTTCAGAGATCTGGTATACAACACTGCATTTACTGATCTGCATCAGAACACTTGCAACATCAAGACTGGTTTGGTGAAAATGACTGGGGAAATTCAGCAGGTATTAAATGAAAAATGAGAACTCCACAGTACTTACCAGCAGGATAGTTCATCCAACTCTAAGAAGGCAGCATTTGTGGGGGAGGAGCCAAGATGGTGGCAAGAAAGCAGGTACTCTCTTACGCTGTCCCCCAAATCCCTCCAAACACCTGTAAAAATGTCTCTGAACAAATTCTAGAGCTGCAGAACCCACAAAATAGCAGAGGGAAGCAGGTCTTCAGCCTAAGACAACCTGGATGGTGGCTGGGAAGGGTCTATCTCATGGTGCTGGGAGCGGACTGCAGCCCAGCATGGGCCAAGCCAGGACCAACCAGACTGGGAGTCGGGCTGAGCAGGCCTGAGGGCCATGAATCATTGAGCTGTGGCAGTTACCAGATTTCTTAACCCACAAATGGCAAAGACCATGGAGCAGGTTAGTGGGAAAACTGCTGGATAGGGGTGAGAAGGGTCTGGTCCCATTCCTGGGGCTGGTGCAGTGGTGGTGTTGGCAGCAGCAGGAAGCTCCTGAGGCTGCTTCCAGAACTCCAGTGTCTGCTACTTCGGGAGTCCCTGGCTCACACTGTGGGAGGAATCAAGTGGCAGATCAGAACAGGAGTGCAAGGAATGCTTTGCTGGCACAGAGGCAGGGTCTCTTGCTGTGCCCTGCTTGGATCTGGGTCATGGTTCTGGTTGATGGTTCTTGGGGGAGGAAGAGCACTGCTGTAGCAGAGCTTGTGGTGACAGTGGAGTAGAAGTAGCTCTGAAAACAGCAGTGTAGCCCCTAAAGCTTGGGACAAAGTACTCTCTACTCTACAAGCAGTCATACCCTGACAAAAAGCTCAAAGGTCAAGTAGTTGGCTGGGAACATAAACAGGCAGCGAAAATGGACTCAGTCTTGGACTCAGACTCAGACTCTAGAATCTTTTTTTGGTGACAAAGAAGATTAAAACATACAGCCAGAAGAAGTCAATAAAGTCAAAGAGCCTACCTCAAAAGCCTCCAAGAAAAATATGAATTGATCTCAGGCATGGAAGAGCTCAAAAAGGATTTGGAAAAGCAAGTAAGAGAAATAGAGAAAAAATTGGGAAAAGAAATGAGAGTGATGTGAGAAAACCATGAAAAGCAAGTCAGTGACTTGCTAAAGGAGACCCAAAAAATACTGAAGAAAATATTACCTTAAAAAATAGACTAACCCAAATGTCAAAAGAGCTCCAAAAAGCCAATGAGGAGAAGAATGCCTTAAAAGGCAGAATTACCCAAATGGAAAAGGAGGTCCAAAAGACCACTGAAGAAAATACTACCTTAAAAATTAGATTGGAGCAAGTGGAAGCTAGTGACTTTATGAGAAATCAAGATATTAGAAAACAGAAATAAAGGAATGAAAAAATGGAAGACAATGTGAAATATCTCATTGGAAAAACCACTGACCTGGAGAATAGATCCAGGAGAGATAATTTAAAAATTATTGGACTACCTGAAAGCCATGATCAAAAAAAAAAGAGCCTAGACATCATCTTTCAAGAAATTATCAAAGAAAATTGCCTTGATATTCTAGAAGCAGAGGGTAAAATAGAAATTGAAAGAATCCACTGATCACCTCTTAAAAAATATCCCCAAAAGAAAATTCCTAAGAATATTGGAGTCAAATTCCAGAGTTCCTAGGTCAAGGAGAAAATACTGCAAGCAGCCAGAAAGAAACAATTTGAGTATTGTGGAAACACAATCAGAATAAGACAAGATCTAGCAGCTTCTACAGTAAGGGATTGAAGGGCTTGGACTAAGGTATTCCAGAGGTCAAAAGAGCTAGGATTGAAACCAAGAATCACCTACCCAGCAAAACTGAGTATAGTGCTCCAAGGGAAAATATGGAATTTTAATAAAATAGAGGATTTTCAAGCTTTCTCAGTGAAAAGACCAAAGTTGAATAGAAAACCTGACTTTCAAACACAAGAATCAAGAGAAGCATGAAAAGGTAAACAAGAAAGAGAAATCATAAGGGACTTACTAAAGTTGAACTGTTTTGTTTAAATTCCTACATGGAAAGATGATGTGTGTAATTCATGAGACTTTTCTCAGTATTAGGGTAGTTGAATATATATATATACATATATATTGGCTACATATATATAGACAGAGGACACAGAGTGAGTTCAATATGAAGGGATGATATCTAAAAATAAAATAAAATTAAGGGGTAAGAGAGGAATATATTGAGAAAGGGAGAGATAGAATGGGGTAAATTATCTCACATAAAAGTGTCAAGAAAAAGCAGTTATATTGGAAGGGAAGAGGGGGCAGGTGAGGGGGAATGAATGAGTGAATCTAGCTCATTGAATTTGACTTGAGGAGGGAAAAACATATGGACTCAATTGAGTATCTTATCCTACAGGAAAGTAGGGAGAAGGGGATAAAAAAGGCAGGATGATAGAAGGGAGGGCAGATAGGAGGAGATAATCAAAAGCAAATACTTTTGAAAAGGGCCAGGGTCCAGGGGATAAAATTGAATAAAGGAGGACAGAATAGAATGGAGGGAAATATAGTTAGTCTTTTACAACATCATTATTGTGGAAGCGTTTTACATAATGATACATGTGTGGCCTATGTTGACCTACTTGCCTTCTTATGGAGGGTGGGTGGGAAAAGAAGAGGGGAGAGAATTTGGAACTCAAAGTTTTAAAAGAAGATGCTCAAAAAAGTTGTATTTGCATGCAACTGGGAAATAAGATATATAGGGAATGGGGCATAGAAATCTATCCTGCCCTACAAGAAAGTAAAGGGAAAGGGGATGGCAGGGGGAGTGGGGTGACAGAAGGGAGGGCTGACTGGGGAATGGGATAATCAGAATATATGTCATCTTGCAGTGGGAGGGGAGGGTAGAAATCTTGTGGAAATCAATGTTGAAAACTAAAATATTAAATAATAAAATATGGAAAAAAGAAGGCAGCACTTAACTCCAAAAGTAAAGTACAAGTGAAGCTTAGAGGGATACGGGATTCTTGGCAGATGAAATTAAATTTTATGCTGATAATAACAATCCAATGCACTTTTATGGTGCCCTAAAGGCTATTTATGGGCCAAAGACATTTGGTGCATCTCAACTACTCAGTGCTGATGAAGCCACATTGATTAGTGGTAAGGACATGATCCTGGAGAGATGTGCAGAACACTTCCATAGTGTTCTCAACAAACTGTCATCAGTCAATGCTGAAGCCACTGACCATTTATCTCAGGTTGAAGTCAGTCCCTCTCTAGCGAAATTTCCAACTGAAGAGAAGGTTTTGAATGCCATTAGGCTCCTCTCCTCTGGCAAAGCATCTGGTGCTGATTCTATTCCAGCTGAGAATTACAAGGTGGTGGTTGTGGGGGGGATCCATTTCTCATACAAAAGCTGAATGAAATTTTCCAGGTTATATGGCAGGAGGAGGTTGTTTCCCAGTAATTCAAGGATACCTCCATTGTCTGTCTCTATAAAGGTAAAGGAAATAGATTTGCCTGTGACAATCACAGAGGTGTTTCTCTCTTACTTATTGCTGGCAAGTTTCTTGCCAAAGTTTTTCTTGATAGGCTGCTCTTTCATCTAGATCATTTATCTGATCTACATCATCTACCTGAGAGTCAGTATGGCTTCAAAAAGGACTGAGGAACAGTCGATATGGTGTCTGCTTCCCGACAACTCCAGGAGAAATGTCAGGAGCAGAACAGAGGTCTGTACACAACATTTGTTGACCTAACCAAGGCCTTTAATACTGTCAGTCATGAGGGCTTATGGAAAATTATGTCAAAATTTGGTTGTGTGGAGAAGTTCATCAGTATTGTAGAGCCATTTTATGACAGCATTCTTGCTGGGTCCTGGATGATGGACAATGCTTTCCTGCTTTCCCAGTCACCAATGGAGTGAAACAAGGCTATGTGCTTGCTCTTATGCTTTTAGCATGATGTTTTCAGCAAGGTTGTCAGATGCCTTCAATGAGGACAAACACAGCATCAAAGTCAGCTCCCACACCGATGGTAAATTATTTAACTTGAAAAGGCTACAAGCCAAGACTAAAGTGGAGGGAGAGTTTGTACATGATTTTTTTTTTGTTTGCAGATGATTGTGTACTCAATGTAGCCTCTGAAGCTGAGATGCAACAAAGTATGGATTGATTCTCTGCTGCTTGTGCTAATTTTGCCTAATAATTAACACCAAGAAAACCCAGGTACTTCATCAGCAGCACCACACCATCCATATGTAGAACCATCGGTTACAGCAAATGGAGAGGTTTTGAATACTGTGGACAAGTTCACTTACCTTGGTAGTGTACTTTCCAGGGATGTACACATTGATAATGCAGTTGACACACACATTACCAGAGTTAGCTCAGTGTTTGGGAGGCTCCGAAGGAAAGTATGGGAGAGAAGATGTGTTAGACTGCCTACCAAACTGAAGTCTACAGAATTGTTGCATGCCTGTGAAACCTGGACAGTTTACCAGTGCCATGCTAGGAAACCGAATCTCTTCCATTTGGATTGTCTTAGGAAGATTCTGAAGATCATCTGCCAGGATAAGATGCCAGATTCTGATGTCCTTTCTCTAACTAAATTGCCAAGCATTCAAACTCTACTGCAGAGAGTGCAACTCTGGTGGGCTGGCCACTTTGTTCAAATGCCAGATCTATGCTTCCCCAAAAGACTATTTTATGGAGAACTCACACAGGGCAAGCACTCACATGGTGGTCAGAAAAAAGTGATACAAGGATACTCTCAAGGACTCTCTTAAGAACTTTGTAAATGATTGTGTGACATAGGAGACAATGGCATAGGATTGCCCAGCATGGCACACCCTCATCAGACAAAGCGCTGTGCTCTGTGAGCGAAGCAGAATTGAAGTAGCTCAAAAGAAACATAAAATGCACAAATTTAGAGAATCCACCCCAAATATTCACTTTGACTATTTGTGCCTGACCTGTGGTAGAGCATTCTGAGCTCATATTGGTCTAATCAGCCATAGTTGGACGCACTATAACATAGTGATGTCATTTTGGTCCTCTTTGAGAATGAAAGATAACCAATTGGATATCTTGCTTTACCTTGTCTTTGTTAGTTTGACAGCTACTGAAGCAGGGATCAGAAAAGAAAGGGTTAAGCCACCCAAGGCATCCGTAAAAGTCTGAAAACTTGTAATCTCCACAATCAAAGTCAGCTTCCACTTTGGCCCTCTGTCACTATTCATGAAACTGTTTCTACCTTGATGGGAAACAAGAAACAGTGAGTTTTGTTTTACTGTTGGGACAAACCTCCAGTTGCCTGGGGTTGGAACAACATTAGCTGGAAAGAAACAAACAATCTGTATTTGGACTCCTCAGCAGTGGTGGGCCTTGCTTTCTGAGAGCTGAGTCTTTACCTAAGTTGCCAAAAATCTTGGAAATGTAATGAGAAAAGCTTTGGCATGAGTATAGAAGTGACCTTCCAATCAGTCCTGATGGCAAAAGCAAGCCTTGGGTGCTCTTTGTGGGCCTTGAGGACTGACTATAGGACTGATGACACTAACCTGGGATTTTGTTTCAGTTGCTAATGGGACTCTGGTGTTCAATATAGCCCACTTCTCCTCCAAAGTCTGCTATCAAAAAAAAAAAACAAACCCAAAAAACAAAGTCTGATACCAAGCCAAATTTTTAGCAGTCAGTGTAACTGTGTGTGTGTGTGTGTGTGTGTGTGTGTGTGTGTGTGTGTGTGTGTGTATGGTGAAATGTAGAGAGTGCTGGACTTGGAGTCAGGAAGACTTGAGTTCAAATCCTGTCTCATTCACTAATCATCTGATCTCTCTGGACCTTAATTTTCTCATCTATCAAATGAGGGAGTTGGACTTGATGATCTCAGAGATCCCTTGTAGCTCCAAATGTATAGTTCACTTCCTTAATTCATGAGCACTGAGGCTTTGTTGCCGGTCTAAAGGCAGACCAGTGGCTAAGCAATGTAAACGTGCATTTGTTGTTATATTGGCTGCCTAAGTGAAACTGCAGGTTTGGTTATCAGCAAAAACTGGCCAGAGAAGGACAGGTTTTCAGTGATCTTTGCACATGAAAGTTCTTGATAGCCCATAGTAGTTTTGTTGCAAGCTCTTGTCAAAGTTCAAAAGAATTTGGAAAAACCCTTCAGCCTTAAGCTGCTACTCAGTGCTTCCCAGTAGACCTTGCTTCTTCTCTTAAACTGTGAACTCCATTGACCATTCTCTGGCTTAGTCAGGAGTAAGATCAGATGGATTGAGGAAAGAGAGAAGAGGCTATAATAGGGCTGAGGAACCTGTGGCCTTGAGGCTACATGTGGCCCTCTAGGTCCTCAAGTGCAGCCCTTTGACTGAATCCAAACTTCACAGAACAAATCCGGAGAACAAATCCACATGTAGCCTTGAGTCTGCAGGTTTCCCACCCCTGGGCTAGAAAAAAGCACTTTTGTACAAAGCCAGCATCTTCTTGTCCTCAATAGACCAGTCGCTAAATTTTCCCTTTGTAAGTCCATAAGGAACAACCGTGGAAATGTTAGTAGGACAATGTTAATTAAAAAAAAAAAACAACCACCTGTCGTGGCATTATAGAAATATAACATGGAAAAATTACAAAGTAATCTTCCTATTGACTTGGTGGGAGCCAGCCCCTCTTAAAGTGTTTAAACCATTCTTGACTTCACACCTAAAGAGAGACTTTAAGAATGTGAAAAGGATTCACAAGAAAATTGTGATTTGAGGATTAGCTCAATGGATTGCAAACAGAAAAGGGAAGAATAAAGGATAGTTTTCAGGTGTGTGGGCTAGCTCTTTTTCTCCACTCAGAGGAACACACACACACACACACACACACACACACACACACAAGTCTTAAGCATTATAGAACTAAGTTAGACATTTCTTGTGGTGGTTGTTGAAGAAGACTCTGGGAGATGATTTTTTGAAAGTCTTTAGAAATAAGATTGTATTGTTTTCTGTCTCTGGATGAAGTTTAGTCTCAAACGGTTCTCAGACTTGAATCAAACATGAAATTATAAAGGGATTCTCCCTCATGTAACATGGCTTTCAGGGTGTTACACTCATATTCTTCCATATCTGATTCCAACCTCTAGTTATGGACTTACAAGTTCTCTGTTGGTCTACATCAGGGCTTCTTAAACTTTTTCCATCCCTGATTCCTTTTCCCAAGAAATTTTTACATGACTCCAGGTATATAGGTATATAAAAGACATATACAAATCAAACATTTACTGATAATAAATCATAAAGAAATTTATTTTAAAACAATTCTTTGGTATACTGTTTCAACAATCTGGCTAGCAGCTGTTGTGGGGGTGAAAGACCAACACAAGACCAACAAGAAGCATGCTACCAGCACGCTGCAAAAGCCCAGGTTCTTTTGATCTGCTTTAGTAAGGAAAGCAACGTTAAGGGGTTGACAAGCTTACTTTAATTCAGCATACAAATGCCATTCACTTAGTTCAGGGGAAAAAGCCAGTACTCTGAACTTCAGAACAAATACAAACAAATTACAAAGATCGACAGACAGACCAAATACAATTCATAGTTACCAACATCTAGGTTCAGCCTGGGAGCTCATAACAAGGGCTGACCGAGAGTCACGGGTGCCATCATGGCTGTGGGCAATAGCTCCAAAAAAGAGAAAGCCAACACCTGGTTTTATATCTTTTTCAGGGTCAAGGGTGAGTCACACATGCGACTCACCCACATGACCTAGAATCGTCACAAAGAGGCGACTTAAACCCACGTGGTCTAAAAGCCTCTGATGTCCCAAACGTGTCACTCAAACTCATGTGTAAACTAGGCCCTCCCCTGAGGCAAGGAGGTCACCAAGGACACCCAAATCTAATCAAGGAAGCAAAGGCCAAACTCTTCAAGGGCACTTGGTTGAACTGAGTGTTAAGAGCCCATTTTGTTTACCAACACATATACATATAATTTTACCATTTATTAAAGACAAAAGCAAATTTGCATAGTAATGAAATGGATGTGCTTATTTATTTTTATATAAAGAATTAAATTTCAGAAGAATTTGATACTACAGGATGTAGAGCATCTTCAATGCTTTTCCGAGTTGATGGATATTTTGATTTTTTAATCATCAATGCCGAGAATGCTACTTTGCATAAATACGTAGTACAAAATGGCAAAAGTATGTTTAGGGCCATTTCAGAAATTGTTGGAAATTCTGTCCTAATCCCAAGCCAAAATTCATTTAATGACTTTTTATGTACAGTAAAAACACTGAAATTCATAACATACAATAGTCTGAGGTGTTTCTGGCAGCGTTCTTTGCCATTGCATGACATAATGGCACATGCAATGCAAAGTGCTCATGTTGTATGTTCAGAACCAAGGCTGTAGTGAAGTTGCATGATTTAACATGGGCAAGCACTTCCAGAAACACCCCAGGTTGATTACACGTTTGATTTTGAATTAATTTTTGGTTGTTGTGTGTTCAGAAAATTTTTACTGTTGCCAAATTTTTTGTGACCTTCAAATTTAGTTATGTGACCTTATATGGGGTTACGACCCACAGTTTAAGAAATGCTGATCCTTTACTCCTTTCATTTTGGGCTTTAGTTTCTCATATTTCTTTTACCTAGTAAAAGGATCCAACTCTGAAAGGATCCAATCAGGTCCTTAGATCTCACCATACCAAAATAATTCCTCACCAGTATATTAATATATTATGTACATGATTTTGTTGCTATTGACCAATAACTACCTGAGTGAAATATTGGTTTTGTTTGAGCTGGACCTTAGGATCATATATTTGGAGATGAAAATGACCTTGGAGACCCCCCCTACCCCTTATTTTAGAGATAAGGAAATATAGGCACAGAGAAAAGTTAAGTGATTTGCTTAGGGTCACAGAGCTATTAAATGTCTTGAGACAGAATTTGAATTTGGGTCTTCTTGACTTCAAATCCATTGTTGTATCTACTACTACACTGTATCAAAAAGCCCTGAAAATCAAAGTCGGTATCATTTTTTATTTTCTATATGCCAAGCATCATAGAATACAATACGATGTGCCAGACATATCAATTATCCTTCTGTTGCTAGAGTTGGAGTGAAGGTTGGGATGGAGATCTGGGTGAATGGTTTCCTAGGTGCATTAGGTTAGGTTTATCAAAACCATGAAAATTACCCTGGAGAGTTCCCAGTGACAGTAAGCATAGGCCACTTTGTTCATTCTGATCAATGATCTTTGATGCAGAGCTATCTATCTATGAGCATTCAAATCCAAAATTAACTTCTCTTTTCTAAATCCCTAGATTCTTAACACATGCTTATTAAATTGAATTACAATATGTCTCTTTTTTTCCCCAGTTGTACAAAGGTAGCTGCTGTGATTCATGGATCTGAGGCATGATACATGGAGCCAGAAAAGAAAGCTTTTACTTGAATTATAGTAAAGAATATATACTTTGTTCTATGAATATTAGCCACTAATTTTTCCCAACCATGTGTAATTTCTACAAGTAAAGTCTTCATATGGATGAAATTAGCAAAATATCCAGACAATTTATATCAGATATTTGTACAAGTTACATTGTTTACAAACTGGCCAAGAGCCAGATTGGTTTTTCCCTGAATCTCAAACCTGATTTCTTAAGGACAGCCATTTCTGAGGACTCTTCCAGAAATGATTCCCTCTGATTGCTTTCTAACATTTTTATACCTTCCCTGATCATTGCTTTGGCACAGTTATCTTAAGCAAGACTTACAAGTAAAATCCAAACCCAGCATATTCTCTTTAACCTACAGAAGTTGCAGTGACCACCTTCTCCACATTACTGGGCAAAGATACAAGGGTTTATCTAAAGCAAATGCTCCAAGTTCCTGAGTAGACACAGATTCCTATAAAAAAACAAAGAGGAAATTAGTTAGGAAGGTTAGTATTGTTATTATTGTGAACATTTATTTTTCGTTAGGCCTGTGGTTTGATTTTCATTAGGTTTTCAATGATGGACATATGAGTCAATACTTATTTTCATGGTGATGACAGATCATTTGTATGTTTTCTGATAGGAAAATCATCATGATTACCAATGGTATCTGGTGAATAATTCTCTAATTGATGGCTAAATATTTGAATGTGTTTGCCATCCGTTTAAGACTACCAGAGGGTTTGGGAGGCTATTTTATAGTGCCTTTTTTGATCAAGGAGATCCCAGGGACTTCTGAGTTCCTGCTTGGATATAGGAAAGTGAGTATCTCTTTGTAGTTAGAGAATCCTTCTGACTGTCTCGTTTTGATCCCTCTTCTTTTGAATAATTTAGACAATGGGCTACGTATCTTAAGACACTTTACCCCTCTAGGCCTCAATTTTCTTATCTGTAAAAAGAGGAGATTTTAGACTGGTAGAATTTTAAAGCTAGAAGTGACCTCAAAGATAATTTAATTGAGGAGTTCTTAACCAGTTCATGAACTTTTTGTGTCGATGTCTATCTAGATCTATCTATCTATCTATCTATCTATCTATCTATCTATCTTTATATCAATCTCTAGTTATATCTTTATACCCCCATAGAGAGATGTAGGTATAGCTAGAGACCAATAGAGGTATGTGGGTATGCGTGTACCTTGTGTACATGTTGCATATGTATGTGTATATCTATATATCTTGATATAGAGATAGATCTATATGTCTATAGCTATATCTGTATAGTTATAATACATAGAGAGTAGTAGATTTACCTAGATAGATACAAAGGTGTATACATAGATATATCTATATTGATAGATTCATCTATAGCTGTATAGCTCTATCTGTAGATATATCTCTATATAGATATAAAAGTATTTATAGATATATCTATGCAGAAAGATATATCTATATCTGCCTATCTACATCTACATGTTATTTGGCTATCTAGCTCTGTCTCTATCTGGTTCGGGGTTTTGATGGCTCAGAATGAGTGTAAATAGCAGTTGCTCCTGTTCTGGCCAGGAACTCCGAGGGCCTTCCCATCCCAGATTTATCCTTTTCTGAAGACAAACTAGGCCATCTTTTACTTCAGTTCTTACCTAGCTTTTAATTACTGAGTGGGTGTTACCTCAGATAAACTGAGACCTGGGAAAGACCTTAGCTTAAAAAGGCCAAAGTCTCCCACTGCATCCAGGGCCACTGCCAGTCTTCTTGACCTATGTCTTGCCACTGGACTCAGATGAGTCTGGAGGAGACAGTGAGGCTGATGACTTTGCCCAGCTCTGCCTCACTTAAAGCCCATTCACCCGCAAGTCGAGACATCACCCTCCTGATACCATTGGTCCTCTTTGATAATGGAGGATTAACAACAATCAGACCCTGTCTCTATCTAAATTGAGATAAATAAATCTATAGATATAGATAACTGGATTGCAATATAATTGGTTGCCTTTGTAATCCTAGGTATTTTACTTTATGCATTTAGAAGCATTATAGTGAGGAGTTCATAGACTTCACTAGACTTCTAAACCACAAAACAAGGTTAAGAATACCTGATTCTAATTCAGTTCTCTCATTTTACAAATGGAGAAACTGAGTTTCAGAGAAGTGACTTGACCAAGGTCATATAGTGTGTAAGCAAATGGCAAAGCTATGTGTCTTCTGAGGCTTGGCCTAGCGATTCTCCATAGCTGATTTTCCCATGCCTTGGACTAAATGAATTCTATGGTTCCTTTCAGCTGTCTTGTAAATGCTTGTTGATGATTTTGAATTTTCATGGAGGGCCCACCTTTCAGTGTGCACTGGAATCTGCATTGCTTTTAAATGTCCCTTGCATAATAGTTTGATTCTTTGAGTGGCAGCAAAGCAAGGCAGCTGGGTGGTACAGTGGTTAGATGCCTGGATCTGGTCAGGAAGACTCATCTTCCTGAGTTCAAATCTGGCCTCAGACACTTCCTAGCTGCATGACCCTAGGCAAGTCACTTAACCCTGTTTGCCTCAGTTTCCTCATCTGTAAAAATGATCTGGAGAAGGAAATGGTAAACCACTCCAGTATCTCTGCCAAGAAAACCCTAAATGGGGTCACCAAGAGTGGGCCATGATTGAAAAGAGTAAACAACAACCTATCCCAGGGCCTTGCTTGTTTGTATCAGACACAGTATTCCTTGAACAAATTAAGAAAGGCCAAAATAGAAGAAAATGGTTGAAGAGTATTTAAGAAATCCCAATTATTTTCTAATCAGCGGGACCTGATGATACACATCACAGGGAACTAATTGTAGCACCATGAGCTCACATTTCTGAGAATTTGTGAATCTCTATTTACAAAGTTTCTTATAATGTAAATTTTTTTATGAATTTTGGAAAATATGACTGCCCACAATTACATCCCATTATTGTTCTCCACTCACTCAGCCACAATGATATTCTAGAGTAACTGTTAAAAATGAGACCTAATGGTGTATTCGATCCAATTCTCAGCTTTGAGAAAGTGGTTCTAACTGCATCTGTTTCTATGAATGTGTTCCCTTTCCCAGCTTATGTGTTAAAACCAAGAGGTTTCATTTCTACTTCTGCCAAGGAGTTTGTTGAGTTTTGGTCTTGAATTTAAACAGCAGATGTTTGGGCTAAAGAGAATATTTTGGAAATGAACTGGATCTAAGTGTGTTGGCCTTGCCATGGGTGTGCCCTAATTAATAGCCTAAAAAGGCCCATATGTGAAACCTTTCATGGACCTGAGACTTCTTTGTGACCTAAATACATTAAAATCTAAGGGCTTTACCATATAAATTCATTCGCCTTTACCTCCATATATTTCATCACATCCATGTTCTCTGGCTAATTACCAAAGGCACTTGTACCACTCCCCTCTAACAGCCTTGTCATCTTTCCCTCCTTGATCTAGCAGTAAAGTTGAAATGCCGAATTTATGACATCGCAATCATTTTCATGGCAACAGACTGTGGCATCATAAAAACAAGATTATGATGACTTCACTGCAGGATCAAGCAGAAGGAGAAGCTGGGTTCTGTGTGGGGAAAGCTCTTTTTCAGACACAAATAGCTTTGATAACAGCAGGAGAAAACATAGAAAATTACTGCCAATGTAAAATAACTTGTCATATAAATGCTTCTGTCAACTGTGCTCGTGTTGTAAGAGGCTCTGAAGGATTTGTGTCAGGTCTTGGATGTGTCTGATCATGTCTGTCTAGCTATTGGAACTTACAGGATGTTGGAAGCTCTGCAAGATTGATTTACTGTAAAACTTTCCATTACTTCCTGGCTTGACCAACATTTGAAAAAGTGAACAAAAGCATTTTGTCATATTTCTGGAATCTGGAAATTATGCTGCATTTGAAAGTTGGAATGGTAATAATGTTTATTGATTTCTTTTGTATAACTTAGAAAGTTTTATATTTGTTTCAAGTTGGAGAAAAACTTGGAACTAAATTTTATTAAACTTTGAAACTTTGTCAGAATAGATCACATAAACCACACTTTATTGATTGCAAAAATCTGGTCCTTCCTGTCCTCACCCTCTTCTTCTCTCCACATCTCTCTCTCCTCCCTCTTTCCCTCTTCCACTTTCCCCCACTCTCCATTTCTTTCCATCTTAGTCTCTTGCTTTCTCTCTCTCTTTGTATCTTTACTCCCCTCTCCCTTTTACTCTCATTCTCTCTTCTCCCTCTCTTAAGTATAGTTAGAAACCAATAGGTTTCCAACATGTACAAAAGTATTTATTGTAGCTCTTTTTATAGGAAAGAATTGGAAACGAGGGAGTGCTCATGATTTGAGGAGTAGCTAAACAAATCATAGTATATGAATGTAATAGAATATTGTTGTGCTATATGAAATGACAAAATTGACTTTTTTTAGAAGAGAGAAACCCAGAAAGATTTATGTGAACCGATGCATAGTAAAATGAACAGAGCCATGAGGACAATTTATCCAATAACAACAAAATTATAGAGAAAAAACAAACATTATAACAACCAGAAACCAGCAGAACAATTTATACAATTTGTAAAATAACAACATCATAAAGAAAAAACATTAAAAGTTTTGAAAACTTGGGTGAATGGAAAGACCAACCACAATTCCAAAGGACTGATGATGAAGAATGCTACCCTGATGGAAGAATGTACCTGCTGACATAAAGATGATGGATCCAAGTTACAGAATATGACATACATTTTCAGATACAGCTGATGTAGAATTCATTTCACTTCACTGTGCATATTTGTTGAAAAGGCTTTGTTTTTCCTTTATTATTCTCCTTTTTTCCAATTAGGGATAGGGTGAGAGAGGCAGGAAGGATAGGAATAGGGCAGCAAGAAAGAGAAGAAAAAAGAAAAGGAAAAGAAAGAAAAGAGGATCACTGAAACATCTTTTAAAAACACAGAAGAAAATAAGAGAAAGGACAGAAGTAATCAAAGAAAGGTAGGATAGTTCTGAAAGTTACATCTTTAATTTATTACATATTTAACAGAAAAGCAAACTGTATGTAACAGAGATCTGCAGTTTCATGTACAACAGTGATTCTATTTATTAAAAAATTCCCATTTTATTTGATGTTTGTTAAATTAACAATAAAAAAGTAACTAAAGCATCTCATAATTTGGATAAATATAAAAAACATTATGCAGCCTTATATTCTGCCTAGCCCATCATGATGATGCAGGGCATTCTGTAGAGTCAAGAAAACCAAACAAAACACTTTTGCCGGTTAGTCTACCAGCTATATACTTGCTGCCCAAACGTCAGCTAACTTATGCAACTTCTAAGAAATTGATTGCACCTGAGGTATGGTGTGGCATGTTGTAGAGAACATTACTAAATATCCATTACCAGCCCTGTGGCACTTAGACCACAGAACTTGGCTACAACCTCATTCTTAATATCCCCATCTTGCTTTTGTCTACAGGTTGTCCTGCAAAAATAGGTGTTATGCGTCTTAAGCTTAGAATGATCCCAGGTTGATAATGAATGCTAAAGACAACAACAACAAACAACAAAAAGAGTTGGTAAGCTGTGTTCAGAGCAAAAGATAGATCACAGCAAGGATAGGACCACTGTATGGGTGGATGAGAGAAGGATAGACAATGGGGAGAAAGAGATCTTATCAAATCATTTTGTTTGTTTCTATTTACCATGTCAAACATGGTCAGCAGGGATAGACATGCACATGTAAAGATGGCCAGGTGTGCATGTCTGCATTTGTATCAATGTCCTTGAGGTAGAAGTAGATTAAAGACAGTAGATCTGGATGAACCACATGAGAAGGTATTGAAATAACTTCTAAGTAGCAAGCCATCAGTGATCTAGGTTAAATAGGAGAGATATGACAGGGTGAGAGAAGGGCCAATGTCCTGATATTGAAAAAAAAATAGGTGGATTATGTGAGCTACATACTAGTGAATTTCACATATCTTCCTTGAAAAAATTTTAGGTCTTGTATTGAAAGAATTGTTTGTTTTTTTTTAATAGAAGTTGTAATCCCTGAGATTTTATATAAATTCATCAGGATTGGTTCATACCAAATTAACTCGATTTCCTTGTGTGATGGAGTCAGGAGACTGGAAGGAGAGGAGTAGAACATAGATATTCATTTGGATTTCAATGAAGTATTTGAAAAAATCTCATGATATACTTGTGGGTGAGATGAAGAGTTGTAGTCTAGATAATTGTGGAGGATGGTATCATCACTGGTTCAATAATGGATTTCAAAGGTAGCCATTAATGAGTTCAATCAACTAGAGCCCTTTTCTTTGGAGTAGAATGGAGTAGAATGCCCCAATCGTTTGTTGGCCCCGTGCTGTTCAATATGTTTATGGATACCTTCTTATCATTCTTATGGATGACATGAAGCTGGAGGAGGTAAGTGACACATTGTATGGCAGGATCCCCCCCCCCCAAAAAAAGAATCTTGCCAGGCACATTGAACCAAATTTAATGAGATGAAATCTAATAAATATAAAAGTTTTGCTCATGGGTTCAAAATACCAACTTTAGAGGTGTAAGATGGGAGAATTTAGTCTAGATAAGAGTTATTTGATTCATATGAAAAAAGATCTGGGTCTTTTAGTAGACTACAAGATCAATGAACCAACAGTATGGCACAGCAGCCAAAGAAACTAATGGTTCTTTTTCTTAGGCTGAGTTAAAATAGGATGAGTGTCCAGTACAAAAAAGGTGATAGTCCTGCTGTAGTGTACTGTGGTCAGAACGTATTTGTGTTTATTTCTGGACACCATATTTTGGGAAGAACAGTGACTAAATGTAATATGCCCAGAGGAGAGTAAGCACAGTGGTGAGTAGAATGGAGAGTAAACCTTTTGAAGATTAGTAGAAGGCAGTGGGGATGTTTTGCTTGGATAAGAGAAGACTTAGCTCTCTTCAAATATTTGAAGGGTTATTATAAAGAAAAAAGGCCCGCCTTGTTCTGCTTGGTGGTATGATAGACAGCTAGAAGCATCTGGGTGGAAGCTATAAAAAAGATGATTTTATTTGCAGTAAAGGTAAAATTTACATCTCCAATAAGTAATAATAATAAACTAACATTTAAACAAGACCTGTTATGTGTCAGGTACTATGTTAAGTTCTTTACAAATATTCTCTCATTTGATCCTTACGACCACCTGGGAAGTAGGTGCTATTATTAATATCCTCTTTGTTATAGTTGACAAAGCTGAAACAGAGGTTAAGTGACTAAGCTGGTTAAATGTTAAATGAGTTTCTGAAACTGGATTTGAATTCAGGTCTTCCTGACTCCAGGCCTAGCGCTTTATCCACTGAACTACCTAGCTCTGTAACCAACAAGTGTTGACTATCCAGACTTTGTTTGAAATTTTGAGGGAGAGCCTATTACCTCCAAGGTGCCCCCCTTTTTACTTTTGGGTGGCTCTAATAATTAGGAAGGAAACTGATTATATTTAACCTAAATTCTGCTTTTCTTCCTGTCTTCAATATTTCCATCAGCCCATAACCATTCATTTATTCTTCTGTCTCTGACATCTTGCTGTTATCTTTGACATTTCCTTCTCTTTCACTTCCCTATAATAAGTCAATCAATTAACAAGTGTTTATGAAGTGTTCCTTATGTGCCAGGCACTGTGCTAAGTGCTGGGCATACAAAGGAAGGCAAAAACACTGTTCCTGCCCTCAAAGTGCTCACATTCTCAAAGTCACGTGGAACCACGTACATGCAAGATATACGTAGAGTATTTGGAAGGTAATTTTGAAGGCAATGCTCTATCAGTGGAGGGTGGGGCATAAGCAACGATGGGAAAAAGCCTCACTAATTTCTGTCAATTCTACCTCTCTCACACCATTGCTCCCCTCTCTAGTTCTCCTGCAACCAATGTGGTATTGACTGTCATTACCATCTACCTTTTTAAGAGGTCTGACTATATCTATTCTCTTCCCCTTTCCCTCCATCTTTCATCCCTCTTCCAGACTTTTCTTCCTTACAAATAGATCATATCATCTGTATCCTTAAAAGTCTTTAGTAGTTTACTTTTTCTCAGTGAGTAAAGTTCAAAATCATTTTCACGGCACTCGTGGCACCAGGGCCTCAAGAGTTTCCATCCTTATGTCACGTAATTCCAAACATGCATTCCATGTTTCAGTTTATTTCTTGAATTCTCCCTGTAAATTCTGGCTTAAGCACCTTTGTTCATGCTGTTTCTGTCCTCCAAAATAGCAGTATTTGTCTTTTTGCCTAATTAATTCCTACCCATTGTTTACAGTCCAACTCAAATGCCATCTCTTCCATGAAAACTTCTTTGACATCCCCTGTGAATAATAACGAGATCCTATGTAGAAATTTATTTTCACATTTTTCTGATGCATTTATTCTATATTTTATATTATAGTTATCTGTGATTTGTTCCCCCCCTACCCCCATTTAGATTGTATAGGCTTCATGAAGGCAGAGATGATGTCTTGGCTATACATAGATTAAGCACTTAATAGATGTTTGTCAGACTTAATTAATTGTTATATTTTATTTTTGCACTGGTCAGATCTCATCTCCTCCATCTGGAGGATTGCATTCAATGTTGGAACATTACATTTAAGGAGGGATATTGACAGACTGGCATTCATTAAGAGGAAGACAAACAAGATGCTAACAGTGCTTGAAACTGTGTCATATGAGAATCATTTACAGGAATTGGGAACGTTTAACAAGAAGAAGGGAAGATGTAGATTGGGGCCCAGTGTGTGTTTTCAAATATTTCAAGAACAGTCATTTGGGAGACATTTTACACTTCTACTTAGTTTTAGAGTTGAGGACTGGGACCAATGGATGGCAGTTTCAGGAAGGCAAGGCTCAATGTAAGGAAAAATTCTCCATCATGCAACACATCTTCTCTGTCTCCAAGTCAGATTGATTATACCACCAAAATATCTCTTTCCTCCTTTCTATTCTCAAAATACTCCTCTCCACGTGCTCTGTGTTCAAGTCAAACTAATTGACTTGTCATCCATCAGATTCATGCCTTCTTCCATACTATTTTGTATGCTTCCTATTTTTATTTGTTGAAATTCTGTTCATGCTTCAAAACTACCTCCTTGATCCCAAACTCCTTCCTGATACCAAAACTCACCTTCTTAAACACTGATCTTCTCCTGCTGATGATACCAAAATTCACCTTTTTAAACACCAATGTTCTCCTGGTGATGCTGTTTTGTTTGTAAATAATAGAATGCTACAATTTTGCAAGAATTGAGGTAGCAAGGCCCTGGAAAAATAAATGGTGGCTGAAAGAAGGCTGTATCATATTTCCCACAATGCAAGAAGTGGCAAAAGGTATATTATTCAGGAAATGTATAATTGGAAAGGGAAGTGTTTTGGTAAAAGTGAAAGATAAGAAATGGATAGTCCAATGCACTGGGGCCCATAAAATAGAAAAAGACCTAGAGGAAGATTTCTAGTATCTTAAGTAGAGCATTAGTAGGACATCTATGGAAGAACTGAACAAGAATTACATAGAATGCAAACATGCAGTTGAGTTGTGATCTGTGCCAAAGGAGAGAATATCTACATTGATGAGAGCATAGAAGCAATGGGGTATTAAAGTATATAAATTCTTAATCAAACTAGTTAGTGTCCTCTTCATTACATGGTATATCAGTAAGGCAAGATTCATGACCTCAAGGATGATCATGAACATGTCAGTATGGTTTGGAATTGCAAAGTATGAAAAACTCTCTAGGTAGAAGGCAGAGGAAGTATAACATTTATTTAGACTCCAGAGGATAAAATCCCAAGATGAGTAATTCCAGTTCGATATAGCAATAATTATATTCTAAAACCAGTAAGCCCACCTCAATGTAGCAACAAGGAAATTATAACACAGTGTTATAGCAAGGAACCAAGTCATCCTGTAACCTTCCCCCCCGTTAGGGCCTTCCCTGTAAACACTCATGAATCCTGTCTGCTTGCTTGTGTTCTCTCCCTCCCTTAGTTCTCTGGTCTCTGAAGTTCCTGTTCCTTCACCTTGGGTTGAATTCCAACTTCTGTAGCTCTCTGCAGATTCTGCTGCTCTCAGTTCTGGGCTCTCTTAATATACAGTCTTAGCCAGCATCTGATTGGCTAGAACTCACGTCTCTGATTGGCTGAATTTGTGATTGACTAGAACTCAGTACACATGCCATTGGCTCTGGTCTTAGCAACTCCCCTTAGGGTCCTGAGGGCTTCACGCCCAAATCTGCTTAGTACCTAGTAAGGAGAGCCCTAGTTATAAACAGGCCTAGTTATAAACAAAGATATAATCAAGCTTTCCCACCTACTCCCACCTGCGGCCTATTGAATGGGTGGGGAAGATCTTTGATCACATTAATACCACACATGGCAACAATTTTATTGGATAAATATATCCATCCTGACATTTCCAATTGGTTGCCACAAAACATGTTCCTAGACAAAAAACAGTTAGGTTGTAGGCCCTCAGATTTGTCTCTGGAGCTTAATCAAATGTTGTTATAGTAAGGTTTTTTGATGGTAAAGTTTGATGACAATGTATATTAATTTTGTGACTTCAAAACAATGTTTGCTGGGACATTTTTATGAAGGGTGTTATTATTATTAATTATATTAACCTTTATTAACATGCGTTAGACTGGTCTCTGGACAACAGATTCCTTATTCCTACTTTATGACCAATGATGGCTCTAATCAACATGCAGAAATTTTTCTTAAAGTGGCTTCTAAAGCATTTAAAATATCTTTCTTTTACTTGAAGTCTTTAAGAAGACAGCTCTTGAAAATCAATCTTAGCTTCTCAAATATCCTTAATTATGTTTGGAGTCAGTTAAAAATATTTCCTAAAGGATTGAGACATTTGTAGATAGCATAGTAGGAAAAATGTTAGATTTGGAGTTGGGAGTGCCATGAGTTAAAATCCTGCCTTGAGCACTCCTTGCCTGTATGACCATGGTGAGTCCCTTGACTCTGAGTCTCTGTTTCCTTATCTGTAAAATGTAGGTAATAGCACCTCAGTGCCTTCCTCACTGAATTGTTGTGGGGATAAACTGGTGTTTTTCTCCCTGTAAGTGGGAAGTCCTTTACGCAGTGCTTCTGACTTTATTGGACATAGACCTCAGTAATTATAATAATAATTATTATTAGCATAAAGATAGAAACTGAATCTGTTATTTCAGTGGTATCGGGAACTTCCTCGCGAGGATAGAGGCTGGTACCCTCTCTGGAACTGATAATCTTAGAATCTTCCCGAGAAAAAGGTCAGGTGGTCTAATGATAGTAGCCTCCACTATCTTTCTTCTCATTCTCTTAACTCTACAATCTAGCTTCTGACACTATCATTCAACTTCTCCATTCAAAGTTACCAATGAACTCTTAATTGTCAAATTCAATGATGTTTTCCTAATCCTAATTTTTCTCAACTTCTCTATAGCCTTTGAAACTGTTGACTACCCTTTTCTCCTCAATAATCTCTTCTGTACATTTTCAGGATGCTACTCTCTTCTGGTTCTCCTCCTACCTATCTGACCACTTCTTCTTGGTCTTTACTGAATCTTCATCCAGGTCGTGTTCACTAACCATGGGGGTCCCACAGAGGTCTGTCCTGGGCTCTCATCTCTTCTCCCTCTGTATTATTTCACTTGGTGATCTCATCAGCACCCGTGGATTCAATTTTTATCTTTATACTGATGAGTCTCAAAGATACTTATCTAGCCCTAAAATTTCTGCTGAACTCCAGTCTCAAATCCACAACTACCCATCAGACATCTCAAAGTGAAGTGAAGGTCCTATAGACATCTTAGGCTAGGCACGCCCAAAACTGGACTCATTCTACCTCCACCCCTCCTCTCCTAAACCTTCCCCTGTTTCAAACTTCCCTATTACTGTCAAGGGTGGGTGGGGGTGGGTGGGGGCCACTGCCAGTCATCTTGACCTATGTCTTGCCACTGGATTCTGATGACTGGAGGAGAGATTGAGGCTGATGACTTTGAACAGCTCTGTCTCACTTAAATCCAATTCACTTGCAAGTCAAGATATCACCCCCCGATGCCACTGACCTTCTTCAAGAATGAAGGACCAACAATTTCTGTCAAGGGCACCACTAACCCCCAGGCTCACAACCTACATGTCACCATTGGCTCCTTATTATCTCTCATATCCAATCTGTTGCCAAGGCAATTTCACCTTTGCATCATCTCTCAAATGTTGCCCCTTCTCTTTTCTGATACTGCCACCACCCTGGTTCAGGGCTTCATCTCCTTATGCCTGAACTATTGCAATAGACTGCTTGGTGGGTCTTCCAATCAGCACCTACCTCCCAGGATTGTTGTGAGGATGAAATGAGATGATATTTGTAAAGTGCTTGCCAAACCTTAAAGTGCTATGTAAACACTAGCTATCATTATTATTCTGTAACGCAGATTGTTATTACTATCACTCACATTTACATAATACTTTAAGGGTTGTGAAGATTTTTTTTAGTTTCCCTCTAAAATGGTCTTTGTGGAACAAAGAAGATTTATGAATTATGAATTATGAATTATGAAATTCCTTTTCCGGTTACATGTTTTCAACATTCACTTTTATAAGATTTTGAGTTCCAAAATTTTTTCTCCCTCTCCCCCTCCCTTCCCCCCTCCCCAAGATGGCAAGCAATCCAATACAGGCTACACATGTATTATTATATTAAACATATTTTCACATTAATAATGTTGTGAAATAACAATCAGAACAAAAGGGAAAAACCATGAGAAAGAAAAAACGACAATAAAAAAGAGAAATTAGTATGCTTTGCTCTGCATTCAGACTCCATAGTTCTTTCTCTAAATGAGGATAGCATTTTCAATCTTGAGTCTTTTGGAATTATCTTAAATCATTGTATTGCTGAGAAGAGCTAAGTCTATCAAAGTTGGACGAAGAGCTCTTTAGAGAGGAGAATTGTTAAGTGAGTGTTCTAGGGTACATTCTGTTTCATGTGTAGATCTGGAACAAATATTATCTATTATTAGTTTAACCACTTCATCTAACAGATGGAAATTGAGATCCAAAGAGACCCAAATAGATGGTAAGAGGCAGATCTGAGACTGAAACCCAGATCTTCTCACTCCAAGTTTATGGTCTATAATGCATACGAGTAACCAGAGTGAGAACTTGCTTTATGTAATGTTGAATAATATCATAGAGCTAGTAGAGATCTTAGAGACCTTTATCTTAAACTGTGGGGAAAAGAAAGAAAACAGGATTTCCTATGAAATGTTAGTGAAACCCCAGACTAGTTAGTGAAAGAGGTAACTGGAAAGTCAATGTGATTTTGACCAGTATACTTAGATTCCAGATAGGAAAGGGACTTCATCTTTCAAAGAGACTAAAGCAGTGAATTGAGTCAGGACTGGAGGGTGAAAGTAAAGTGGATAAGTCAGAAGAACTCGTCTATGAAATGAGGGGGTTGTACTGTCCCTGAAAGCTCTGATTCCTATGATCCTATGAACTCTAACCCCTAAGATTAGGATGTAGAGGAGAAAATTTGAGACTAGATGAGAGTAAAGACAGAGAGTTCCTATAAACGATTGTTCAGTGCTTTAACCTGGATAAAGCTAACCGAATAATATGAAACTGTGCTTTTGAAAAAACTCAACTAAATATAGTTTTTATCCTGAAATTCCTTTATACTTTAGCAAAGTTTAATTGTGTTTGAAGTGACTATTCAGAGAAAAAAGGTAACACTGAAGAAGAGATAGTAGGAAGAGATTGGGGCCGAGGGTCAAAGTCTTTTACAGAGAAATTTTACCTTTTTTTTATACTTGGAAGATGGCACCCATTAGAGTGAATCTAAAGTCTGCTGAGTTGATGGTATGGGGTGCTATGGCCCATTTTATCACACTTCTGGACTCATGTTAAGTTAATAAGGACAACTCTGAGGACATGTGGTCATTCATAAAGCTTCTTTGTTCCACAAAGACCATTTTAGAGGGAAACTAAAAAGTACAATTTGTGCAATATGAGGATATATAGGAATAGAACTCTGTAATGTGCCCACCTTGATGTGATATCTCCAAAAGCCACAAATGAAGAAAAGAAAAATTATTCTAATATGGAGAGAGGTTGATTTCCTTTGGCAGCCCTATTATTAGGCAGTCATGGATATAACACATGACCCCAAATTGTGCATAAAAGATAATATCTGTGCTTTGAGTCTATGGACTAAATAGTCTGCTTCTGACGGGTTCGTTGCAAATCCACTGGGGGCTCAGCTGCCATTCCATAGGGCCACAGAGTGCAAATTAGCTATTCAGGCTCTATTGGCAAACAGAGAAAGCCATGTGCAATCTGTTATTCGGGCTAAATATCTGTGGCATAAACAGCCACTTTGAAATGATTATAGTTATTTGATCCTGCAATTTAATTGTGTGATAAAACCGTATGTATTTATGATCTATCTGCCTGACTTATGAGAACAAATACCACAAAAGACCTGGTGTGGTATATTTGCCACTATATTTGCCAGTCACTTATAGGACATGCGCACCAAATAGAGATTTTTGAAGGAGGGTAAAAAAAAACCCAACAGAAAAGTGTGTTTTGTTCTATTTAGGCTAATGATACAAAGTGACCAGGAGAGACTAAGGCATATGTTTTGGAGGGGAACACACACACGGGCGCACGCGCGCACACACACACACACACACACTTAAATGAAGAATTCCTTCACCTGTACTAAGAGCTGCACAGGCTAAAAGACAGACACAAAGAAAGAGAGTTAAGTACATCATAATCTAATGGAGCTAGGGAAACCACTAGGCTGTCAATTCACTGAGCTGGAGATGTAGGAACAGAATGGAGCCTTTCAATTCTGCTGCCTTCTCCCTGGGGTTAGAGACCGGTTGCCATGGATATTCCGGATTCCTGCAGCTAATGGGCGGGAGCTCCGTAGCTGCGGTATCCTGGGGACTGGCTAGGGTGAAACATGAAATGGAGGCCTGTGGGTGTAGTGGTAGAGGACCGGGAAACAGGAGGTCAGAGGGTCAGTTTCCAGCAGCGTTAAAGCTGAATTTTATTTCAAGTCACATTCATTTGGCAATCTGTATTTTCCTGAAAATCAGACCTTTTTATCCTTCCCCTACTGTGCAAGAGAATCATCATCTCTTTAAAATGGTTACTATCACAGCACTAAATAGCATACACTATAATTAGATGTGCACCAATGGTTTGGATATCAATTTTTTTTAACATAACTTTTTTTTGGGCAGCATAATTTTAGCCTGGTTCAGAGTTTAAACTGTTTTTGATTTTCAAACATAGTACACCAGAAAGAAAGGTGGAGTATAACTTGTTCTTTCTTTATTTTATTTTTAAGATAGATGGTACCTAGCATTCTGCTGATAACTTACCACAGCCCTGGCCCTCTTTCTCTTACTTCTTTCCTCCTCAGTTTTTAACCAGGTCACAGAAAAGGAAAAAAAAAATCCATCACTGTGATCGTTTGGTTTGAAAGATTTTTCCTCTGTAGCTAGATAATCAAGCCTGATAAAGGTATATTCTGATATGCTTAAGATGTGACGATAGCCCCTGACCTTCCAAATTCTATTTCTCCACAGGCTCCATTGAAATCATGACATATGACTTCCTAGATGATCTCATGAAGTAAAATGTTAAGCAGGAAACGTTGATGTTGTGATTAATTAACTCTAAATTCCTTCTGATCATCACAAAAGGACTTGCTCAAACGTGGAATAAATAAACCTTCTTCAATGAATCTACCTCGCTAAAATAGAAGAATGTTGGTGGTGGGAATAGAGGGATATATTTTGAAGCATGTAGGGTACTGTAGCACAAATTCACTTTTGAATTCCACTTAGTGTTTTGTACAAAATGCTTGAAAGCCTGCCTTCCTCTTGTGTATTATATTAATACCCAACACAGCTCAAATAGAAGAGGAGGATTGCTGTTGGTTTTTTTTGAAAGGGTTGAGTGGATGGGGATGGTATCCATTCTGTAGTAGAGAAGAAGGAGCAACAGAGAGAGTTTTGGGAAATCATGAAGTTTGCAGTAGAGTGCCTTCATGAAATATGGAACATTGAAAATATTTTCAAATCACTCATAGTCAACTGCCTGCTGGCTATCACTTATATGTTAAATATGCAATTTATTGTCTTCTCCCCTAAACCTACTTGTCATCTAAACTTCTTTACAGGGCAGGCACTTTATCCACCATGCTACCTGCTATTATACAGATATTAAATAATTAGCATGCACATCATAACATTACATAAACAGTTACTTTATTCACAATATGTTGCATGGCATACTTGGGTCCTCAGACCCTGGTGTGAGTCAAAAGCAATAGGACTCAGGCTGTGCCAGGATATCAGAAACAAAATTCTAGTATAATAGTGTAAAAAGCTGATACAATTAGTTTACTCTCCCATATCATCATTTGCTAATGTCAAAGCTATTTAAGAAGCCTAGTCTGGGAAACATGGCATTTGTGTAGTGCTTAGTCAAAGACATTTAATCTTTCTGGGTCTCTGTTTCCTTTTTTTGTAAATTTAATTCCTCATGATTATCTGACATCTAAGATTCATTCCAGCTTCAAAATTCAATGATTTTTAGTAAATAGTGGAATGAAATGTGCATATCTAGCTCTCACTTCTAAATCAGTAGGCAACCATGTATAGATAGACTTGTGACAGTATTGGCAGATTCATTAGCAGGTTTTTAGTAAGGATATTAATAAAGTTGGTATATTTTTCAATTCAGAATGACAGTATTCAATACACAGGCATGTCTGATGTTTTTTTCAGCAGGATCAAAGACATGTCCAAGAATCTGTGAGCAAATGACTATCTGTAGTAATCTGGATGTTAAGTGTAGAAAGAATATGTTCCACATAGTTACTGATGTTTTCAGATTAAATATTTCCAGGAAAAATTGCATGTGATGTCCAATTAGAAATGTGAAAGTATAGTACATCAGGATAAATCCAGGTTAAAAAGAAATGTCATTTAGCAAAACTTACAACCATATATGACTTTGTATATAAGTTTCAGAGAGTTGCCTTAGTTGGACAGAGTGTTTAAGGGGCTGACCCAGGATTTCACAGCTAATAAGTGTCAGAGGAGCAGATTCAAAGCCCAGTTTTTTTTTAACTTTAAGTGGAGCACTATATACACTAACATATACTATCTCTCATGGTACTATTATTTATAGACTGGAAGTTTTTAGAAAAACTCAGTTATTTGAACTTTTAAACAACTTTTATCAAACGAGGTAATATTTTTAAAGTGCTTAGCACATTGTCTGGCACGTAGTAGACAATATATAAATACTTATTGCTTTCCTTTCCCCCATATGAGAGCAAATAAACATATCTCAGGGAATATACTGATTCAGTTCTCCTCTTTGGGTCTTTATCTACAAAGCACAGAATAAAATGAAAATTAGTCGGTTTTTTGGTGAGTTTAATCTAATTCAATTAGATAACACAGGCCAGTTTTAATTCAATCAGATAGTTTGGGCCAATCTCTTCTTTGATTTTCTGGATTTCCCATTTGGCATTTAATTGGGGATTTTTAATTTGTTCTTTTTCTAGTTCTTTTTTTAGTTGCATGCCCAATTCATTGATCTGTTCTTTCTCTATTTTATTGATACAAGCATATAAAGATACAAACTTTCCCCTAAGTATTGCTTTGGTGCATCCATAAATTTTAGTATGTTGTCTCATTGTTGTCATTCTCATTGGTGAAATTATTGATGGTCTCTATGATTTATTCTTTGACCCACTCATTCCTTAGAATTAGATTATTTAGTTTCCAATTAATTTTAATCTATCTTTCCACAGCCCTTTATTGAATGTAATTTTTGTTGCATTATGATCTGAAAAGGATGCATTTAATACTTCTGCTTTTCTGCATTTGGTTGTAAGGGCTTTATGCCCTAAAACATAGTCAGTTTTTGTGTAGGTACCAAGTACCATTGAAAAAACCAGTATATTCTTTTTTATTCCCACTCAATTTTCTCTAGAGGTCTATCATATCTAACTTTTCTAAAATTCCATTTACCTCTTTAACTTCCTTCTTATTTATTTTTTGGTTAGATTTATCTAGCTCTGAGAAGGGAAAGTTGAGGTCCTCCACTAGTATAGTGTTTACTGTCTATTTCCTCCTATAGCTCGTTTAACTTTTCCTTAGTCTGAGGGTTTTTTCCTGCTGTTTCCTCAATTTCCCAGCCAATTATTTGACTATTTAACTTTTTGTTAAGGTAATACTCTGCTTCCAATGTGGAGGGTATACTGTCCCAAGCTTCAGCGATTTTGTGCAGCTGTTTTCAGACACACTTCTAGGGACCTGTAAGTTTTCAGTTCTTCCAAGGTGGTAGGAGAGGTGTTTATTTATCTCCTGGCCTCTGCTCTGGTCTGTAAGTGACCACAAGTACTCTTTTCTGCCCTGGAACTGTGAGGAGGGTTTCCTTTCCACTGCTGCCACAAGCTCTGCCACACCATTGTTTCTTTTCACCCCAAGACCGCCACCCAGGACTGTGACCCAGAACCAAATATGGGCAAAACAACAGAATCCTGACTCGGTGCCAGCAGAGAAACCCTTGTAATCTCCTTCTGACCAGTTGTTTGATCCCCTTACCATCTGTGGCCTGAGAGCTCTGGAAGCAGCTGCTGCTACCACCCAGGGCTGTGCTGGGGCAGGAGCCAGACCATGCTCCTCTCTCACCCAGGTCCAACAGAGTTTTCCTACTGACCCTCTAAGGTGTCTTTTGTGATTGTGAGTTGAGAAGTCTGGAAACTGTCATAGCCGCCTGTGATTCAGCCACCTGAGGCTTGCTTTGAGTTCACTGGGGCCCAGTCTGTTCTGGTGTGGCTTGTGCTGGCCTTCGCTCCTCTCTCAGACTGGTGCAGCAGACTTTTCCTATTGACCTTCCAGGTTTTCTTGGGCTGGAAATTTGTTTCACTGTGTCTTTTTGTGGGTTCTGCTGCTCTAGAATTTGTTTAGACTAATTTTTTTACAAATATTTGGAGAGGATTGGGGGAGAGCTCAAGCAGGTCCCTGTCTTTACTCTGCCATCTTGGCTCCACACTAGCCCCACTTTTAAACCCCCTAACTCCAAGAAAGCTCCCACCAATCAGATTTTTTATAGCTTTTCGGGAAATGCAGTGCTAGGAAAGTCTTCCCATATGTGATGGTATCTGGGACTTGATCATCATTGAAAATGTAGTCATGTGGAACTTTTCCCCACAGTCATGCTGGACATATCATCTTAAGTCTTTGACTGTAAAGGTATAATTTTATTTTGAATCCTCAGACAAAGCTATAGAATGCTATAGAGACCCTTCTAAGAAGGAAGGTCATTACATACAAGCTAAGGAGCCTGGAAGTAGTAAGAAAGAATAACATCTGATGCCATACCAGAAACTACAGCTCTCTTTTTGAGCTGACTGGTCTTCTTTTATGGTAGAAAGTACAGGACTTGGCACCTGAAGATGTCAAGTTCCTTTCTATTTGTGGGGGTGCTTCTGTGCCTGTTTTTTTAAAGAATTTAAAGAAGTAATTTTAATAAATATATGTATTTTACTGAGCTAGAACATTTTTCAAAAATGTATTTATTTGCTCTAATCTTAATTGAATAATTTCCTCCTATCTTCCAAGTATTTATAACAGAAATCTTGACCATTTTATTTGATATAATTAATACTTGCTAAAAGATCCTGAGAGTTGCTGAATGGGAAGGGGAATCAGTTGTGCCTCCTTACCAAAAGCAGTGTTGGTAACAGATTAATAGTTAATTCTAGTAGAGAATTTTAAAATCTTGGAGCATTAGTAACTCCGTTCCTACCCTTAAATAGCTAAACTGGTTAAAAAATTTGATATGCCTGCATATTTTATTGTTTTTTAAGTAACTTGTTTCTGTTTAATATATTAGAGTTTCTCAGTTATCCTTCCTAAGTCATATTAGCACAACACCAATTTAAATAAGTCTTATGGCCCAAAGATTAGCTTATATATTTTTTAAAATGGTAGGTGTATGCTGTTTCAGTGACTCTCAAAAACTCATCCCTTCAAATAATACTGTTTGAACACCCCTGGCCCTCTATAATGTCTGCTTCATGAATAATACAGCAGTCTGGCATCACGTGAACTGCACAAGCATCTTCTAGTAACCGTTCCAATTATTCATGCTTTTATACACAGTTTCCAAAACCCATATTGGAGAGACTTGTAATCAAACCTTTCCTTGTTCTTTGTTTTTAAGTTTCATACTGGAGTTGGAAAATTGCCTTTTGTTAAGTCACTTATTTTGTAAATGTACACAGTTTTATATGTGCCTCTACTCCAGGGACATATTTCTTTTATTTGTTTATTTTTAAACATTTTGTGATATCTTTTGTTTGTACATTATGTAAGTAGCTCATTAGATGTAGCATTACTTGGAGTCAGGAAGATCTGAGTTCAAATCCTGTCCCAGATACTTACTAGCTGTGTGACACTGGGAAAGTCACTTAATCTTAGTTAACCTCATCTCACCTTAAGCTCACTCTCTGCCTCAGTTCCTTCATCTGTAAATTGGTATAATAATAGCATTTACCTCACAGTGTGAGGACCAAATGAGATAACATGTTAAGCTCTTCTCATACCTTAAAGTTCTTTATAAATGCTAGCTATTTTTGTTAGAGTTGGCAGTTAGGTGACATATTGGCTATAGCACTGGACCATCAGTACAGAAGACTTGAGCTCAATTTTTCATACACCTACTCCGCCTCAGTTTCTTCATCTGGCAAATGATCGTGATAGCACCTTCTATACAGGGTTGTTTTGAGCATCGAATGAGAGGATATATGTAAGGTGCTTTACAAAACTTAAAGCGCTGGTGTCATCTTCATTTTAAAATATATCTCATCATTATTCCTGCCCCAAAGAGCTTTTCTTTAAAAAAGATTAAAAAATAGAAAAGCGATAAAAAGCAGTTCAGTAAAACTAGTGAAAACATCAAATGTGTTTGACAGCCTGTGTA
Source organism: Trichosurus vulpecula (assembly GCF_011100635.1). Classification (NCBI taxonomy): domain Eukaryota; kingdom Metazoa; phylum Chordata; class Mammalia; order Diprotodontia; family Phalangeridae; genus Trichosurus; species Trichosurus vulpecula. The sequence continues at coordinate 337,034,142 of NC_050576.1, read as the reverse complement.
AAGTTCTGTACCTATGCCTTGCTTCTCCCTCCCTATCCCCATCTCTACAAAGAAAGAAGTATTGTGGAATCATATGTATGTAGAGTTGAAAGGAATCTCAGAAACCATCTAGTAAGACTCCTCATTTTATATCGGAGGAAACAGACATAGGGAGGAAGGAGGAGGAATGGCTTGCCCAAGGTCACAAAAATTGTCAGCGTCAGATTGGGGAGGGAGGAACATTTCCCCATCTCTTCTTAAGGAATAGTTAAGAAATAATTATAATTATACACCATTCAGATTTTTATTGCTGTTATTCTTCCTTTAACTTACATTATTTTAATTATTGTATATATTTTACTTTTTTTGGTTACCTCACTTTACACCAATTCCTGTCTTCCTGTGCTTCTCAACATTTTAAATATTCATCATTTCTTATTTTTGTTGTTCAATTGTTTCAGTCTTATCTGACTCTTCATGGGGTTTGGGGTTTTCTTAGCAAAGATACTGGAGTGGTTTTGTGATTTCTTTCTCTGGTTCATTTTACAAATGAGGAAACTGAGGCAAACAGGATTAAGTGATTTGCCGAAGGTCATATAGTCAGTAAGTGCCTGAGACTGGGTTTGAATTTAGGTCTTCCTGACTCCAAGTCTGGTACTCTATCCACTGTGCCATATAGATTCCCAATCATTTCTTACAGTATCCATATGCTACAATTTGTATAGTCATTCCCTAATTAATAGGCACCTACTTCGTTTCCAATTCTTTGTAACTTCAAAAAGTACTTCTGTAACTACTTTGGTATACATAGGTCTTGGCTTTCTAACTTTAACCTTTTTGAGGTGTATGCCTAGCAATAGGATATCTGGGTCAAAAGATGTGGATATTTTAATTGCTTTTTTGGGCATAATTCCAAATCATTTTCCAGAATGGTTAGCTCAACTCACAGTTCCAGGTGCAATGTATTAGTGTAAATGTCATCCTCTAATCTCTTCAACATGGACTATTCCAATTTTTGGTCAGCTTTCCAATTTCCTGCATGTGAGAACAATCCTCAGAGTTGATATGAGACCAGTTGGTTTAGTATCCAGAATGAGAGAAGTCTTAGTACTGCTATATGCTGCCATAGTTAGGTCAAATCCAGGCTACTATGTTAATTTCTTGGTACCATATTTTAGGAAAGACATAGACAAATTGGAACATGTTCAGAAGAGGATGACCAGAGTGGTAGAAGAATTTACTACATGAGGATTGACTGAAGAGACTGGAGATATTAATTCAAAGAAAGTAAGACTGGGTGGACCATGAAAAGCTATCTTCAGGAAGAGTTCTCATGTATAACAGCGATAAGACTTATTCCATTTAATCCCAGAGGTAGGTTCTAGGAACAATATGGGTATAAAAAGACAAAAACAAAGCAGTCCCTACAATCAAGGAACTTGTATTTCATAGAGGAAATAATGTGTATTCATATAAGTAGATACAAAATATATATGAAGGAATTTTTTAAGGACAAAAAAAGAAAAAGAAGGAAAAAGCACTTTAACTGATCAATACATTGAAAAAGTTTGAAAATATGTGCATTGTATAATAACCCTTGTGGACTTCTCACCTCTACAAAAGGCAGGGAGGTCTCCTCCTGTCTCTACTAGTGAGCCATGCATATTCTTTATAATTTTGCAACCTCTTCTCCCTGCCCCTGCCCCACCCCGTTTCCATTGTATATTATTTCTTGGCTTTACTAACTTCACATTGCATCAGTTCGTGTAAATCTTTCTGTGTTTCTTTGTATTTATTAAATTCATCTTTTCTTATAGCACAGTGATGTTTCATTGTATTTGTGGTACCATGTTAATGGCACTGATGTTAATCTATTTTGTTTCTATTTTTTTGCTATCACAAAAACTGCTGCTACAGATAAGTTGATGTATGTGGGTCAAAAGGTATGAACATGTTAGTCATTTTATTTTCATATTCCAAATTGCTTTCCGAACTGGTTGTCCTGATTCACAGCTCCACCAATAATTCAATGTGTGCCTGTCTTCTTACCATCCTGTAGTATCTTGGTGGGAAAAGAGAGCACCTGGAGGGCGTATTGTTAATGCAATGGGAAGATCTTGTTAATGTATTGTTAATACAATTTGAAGATCTTGCCCATCCATTAATAGGCCCATGTGACCTGTCTCAGTCACATGGAAGTCTGAGTCACATGAGCCTGTGGTGGGAGGAGTTTGCCGAATGGGTGGAGCAGAGCTGAGAGGAAGTGAGACAGAGCAGTCAGGGCTGGGAGAGAGACACACACAGAGCAGCAGTGAAGGTGAGTGAGAGAGGGAGTGATTTTACCCTTATTGTGGGAAGGCCCTAACAGAGGGAAGGCTTGGGGATGGCGGTGCCCCCTGCATTGATACTGCGTATAGATTTCTTTGTTGCTATGATGGATTTGGCTCTCTGGTATTGGGATTGGCTTTCTGGTGTTTGAATAAGGTTCTGCCTTCAATGAAGAGTCTGTTATATTTTGTGATTCAGGACCATGCCAGCATATTCATAACCGTCATAGGCATGAGTAATGCGTTGGTGCTATGGGCGGGGGGGAGGTGGGATAAACAAATAGAGACAGATTCTAAATGTGAACATAATTCAAGGCATGTGGTCAAATGTTTATAAGTTTATTCAAGAGGATGTCTATCAGTTGGCAAACATTGTCCTTTAATCACTTTTCCTTAAAGACTTGCTCTTTGAGAATGTCTGTTTCGCCTTTTAATATTTCTATTTGGCCATGTAAATATTTTTATTTCTTAGAATAATAATAGATTTTAAGAAGTAGCTTGGTGTACTAATGGATAAAGTCCTGACTTTGGAGACAGGAAGAGTTGGTTTCAAGTTCCATCTCTGATGCATATGTATCATATGTGTATATGTTCATCTGCCGCAGTGCTATATGTGGCAGTTTGGCTGCACATCTTGAGCAAGTCATTAGAGCCCCTCTCAGGACTCTTGACCACCCTGCATAAATTGGAGAGAAGACACTGACCTGCCCTAGTAAAGGGAGTTTCCTTATCTGGTTCCCATATACCAGTGACATCACAAGATCAGGTCATTACATCATGTCCTAACATATAATCTAGATACTTTAGGTGTTTTAAGGCTTGCGATACACTTTACACATATGATTTCATTTGATTCTTGCAACAACTCTGTGAGTTAGGTACAATAGATATCCCCATTTTACAGAGAATATAAACTGAGGCTGAGAGAGGATTAGTGATTTGCCCAACGCCAGACAGCAGAGTCACATAGTGTATCAGAGATGGGATTCAAAACAATGCTTATTTTAGGCTTAGCAGTCTTTCCATGGTACCACATTGTTTCTCCAAAAGAAGGGTACAGTGGAAAAGTGTGTTAATCTTTCAGTCATGACTAGGGAAATGCTGGGTATATGGTCTATGAGAACATAACTAACATACTACCATTCACTTGAGGGTAACAGATATGAAAAACTGGATACAAAGTAACTGGGAAGAAATAGTCACTAGAATGCTAAGCTTACAAACTCTGGCCTCAGACAATGACAGTAAACATCACTGTTATTGTAATTGATTAAAGAAAGACAGAGACGACTTATCTAAAGGCCTTCTCTCATCCTAGGATCCCTGGAAAGGTAGCCCGGCTGACCAAGTGCAAATGAATTCCTGTAGTAGGTGGTGGGCTTCCATTCAGGTTCAGGTATGAATACCCCAGGGTGGCTGAAGGCAAGAGGCCCTATTTACACAGTCTCTTTAGGAATGCTACCCTTTACTACATAAACGAAGGTCTGACACAAGATAACCAAACTTTGAGGCATGTTCCAACTGGTTTATTCCTCCTTAAACATGTAGTTATTGATTCATTATAACTTAATTATTAGTGTTACAGAAACAAAACCAGCAAGACAAAACATCCAAAGGAAATCTCTTTCTTTGGGGGCCACCTCATAGAAGATACCATAACATGAAGCTTTTAACATCTCCACCAGTTCTTGAGTTTATAAAGTAGGATTTCTTCATTGTATCAATAGTTAATGTAACTTTAAAAAAAATCCTCAAAATTAATTTTATGACATATGCATCCTAGTGAACTTCATCCTTTTATGACCACCACTCAGCTTTCTTTCTTCTTCTGTATCTCCTCAGGAAATTGTAAAATCCTCCAGGGTGGGAAATATTTTTTGTTCATTGTGGTATCCCCCGCACCTAGCATGATGCCTGGCTCACCTTATCAGGCACTTAATAACTGAATGTCAGATTGCACTGATGGATCTCTGACTTCTCTGGCTGTAGGGAAAACAAGGTGTCCCAAATAGTTGTCTCCATTGCCTTTGGCCACTGAGAAGGGACACAATAAAAAGCAGGCTGAGTATGGGTTGTTACAGGAATTGTGCTCCCAGGATGGAGACCGCAATATTCAAAAGTCCAGGTGGGCTTGTAAGTTCCTTTAGCTGTTGGAATAACAGCATGGATTATTTTCATTTCCTTTCTCCATGGTAAGATATAAACCTTTTAAGTATGTGATGAGTTCAGGTATGTTCATTTCTTCATCCGACAAATATTTATCAAGCAATTATTTCATCCAAAACTCTGTGCTCAGTGCTCAGGGTGAGATGTAAAAGTGAGTAAAATAGATTCTGCCGTCAAAATAGTTTGGCCACTGCCCTTTTCGATTATTATCCTACAATAACTCCTGCTTTTTCAGAGGGACTTGCAGTATAATACAGAATAAAATGCCCTAGATAGGTTGTCAGGGGACCAGTGTTCTAGCACTAGCTCTGCCATTCATTAGCTGTGCGACTTGGAGGGTCACACTCAACCTCTCTGGGCTTCAGTTTCTTCGTGTATTACATGAAAGAGTCGAAAGAAAATGCTCAGTGTTTCCCTTTCCATTCTCCACTTTTTTTTCATCCAGCTCTCACTTAATATTTCTCTTTTCCATTCTATCTGAAATAAATTAAAAATATATAATAATCATTTTCAATTAAAATTCAGAAGTCTTTTGAGCATAAAAATCATTCATTTACTCTGTCAACTATTTTTAAAATTTTTTATTTATTTTATTTTTAATTTATGGAATAAAACAAGCAATTCCATAATATAGTATAATAAAAAGATGATTGCACATGAAACTGCAAATCTATTATGTCTAACTTGCTATTCCTTTTAAATATATAATAAACTTATATAATTTTTTCCTTTTTTTGTATTCTCTTACTTGACCTCTGAGATGATCTTCATCTTCTGAAGACCCCAGAGAAGAAAATTCTTGCCACTCAAATTCTTGGCACTGTCAAAGGCTTCAACATTAAAAACAGATACCATTTTATCAGTGACAAAGACAATGAAGAAACATTAACATCTGCTTTGCTGCTGCGCCCTAAATACCACGGGCCTTTTCCATCTGACTTGCAGCTGCAACCTTCCATGTGTGATTGTCTCCCTCATTAGAATGTGAGCCCCTTGAGAGCAGAGAGTGTCATGCTTTTTCATTAATATCTTCAGTGCACAGTAACTTGCACACAATAAACAGTCCATCAATGCTTCATCCATCCATCTTTGAGATACCTGCGGCCTCTATGGGTCTGTGGCCTTTGGAAAGCCTCTGCAATAGTATCTGTGTTTAAAAAGTATAAATATTAAATTACTGGGTACAGGTTTCTTGACCTCAAAATGTGGGAGAACGTGAATGATGGTGTCTCTTGTAAGGGCATACTTTCTTGTTTACCCAAGGGTATGAATTGCTCTCTTTTTTGTATGGTCAAGTTTTCTGTAACCAGGACTATATCACATGTATGAAGTTGCAGATGTGTAGTCTTGAAACTTCTACTACAGCTGTAGTCTGTCAGGTGGAGTCAGTCACCAGATGTGTGTGGTTAATCTGTGGGCTTCAGAGGAATATATAGCATGCATTTCTGGAAATGGTCTTAGGTTGACTCAGTTTACCATGTAGTTGCTTCCTGAAAGGCCTCAATTGGCGGTGATAGTTATTAAGTCCTATTATTACAGACTTGGACCATGTGGGAAAAGCTTAACCATGATGATTGGAAGGCTTATGGGCAAAAGGACAATATCTATGATTTTATGAGCATAATACAAGACCAATGAAGAAAATCTCCTTACCAGTGCAGATCAGCACCTTCTCTTCAATTTTTAATCTTAGAGAATTGTCTGGGGGCACTGAGAGGTTAATTTACTTGCCATGGGTCACATAGCGAGTATATGTCAGAAGTGGGAATTGAACCCAGGTGTTCCTTGCTACAAGTCCAAGCTAAATCTACTGCACCCCACTGCCTCCCTACTAATTGGTTTAATAAGATGGAAAACTTTCAGGTGCTCAGTTATTCAATTCATTTAAACTTGAATGGAGAAATCAAATTACCTGTGGGTAGGTATGACAAGAGCAGACAGCTCTGACATTCTCAGTGTTTCATGAAAGCAAAGATGTCCTTGTAGAATTGCTAGTGTTCCTTCTCTCCCCTCCCACCTTCACACAGTTTTCTAACTCTGAAATCCATGTTTAGTACACACACTTCAGCAGTGAAGACAATATTTTAATTTTGGATTTACCGGCTATGTAATGTGCAAACAAGTAATAAAAGTCTGTGTAGTAAAGGATTAAATAGAAAAAAAGAGAATCTCTTGAAATATTATTGTGCCGACCAATTTTCCAAACTTGTGGGGTATCTTAGCCCATAATGAGCATGGATATATGGATGTGGTGTTTACGACTCATTTACGCTCACTCAGATAATTTTTGATTCATGTTACACAGAAAATAGAGCTGTCCCTGTTGTCCAACATTATTTTGATAAATCCTGATGTTGTGAATTCCCTTTTGAATGCTTCAGAAGATAAGGAGAAAGAAAAGAACAAAGTTAGCTTCCTTTGAAAATGGTCTTATTACAGCTTTCCAGATATTTCAGACATTCTTTCTTGAAGGCTATGGTACTCGGGGGCTAAATCAGAAAATAAAATAGTTAATAGTGTAAATGGATAATGCAATTTTTCATTTTCAGACACTTTCAAACCATTTACTGAAAAATGGTTATTATGAAGAAGCACCACCCTTTCTTAATTTATTTGGAATACAATTTAAGGGGAGCAGGTAAATGGAAATGAGAGAGAGAGAGAAAACAATTAGAGAAATGAAAGAGAAACATTCTGCATTTTCATTGAGGCTTTGAACAAATGTGTACGGATGATAAATTACTCAAAGTTCAAAGCATGATTGCTTGTTAAATCTCCCTGTGTACATTGTTTTACTTTGACATTCATTGGCTCTGTGATTTCTTCGGTGTAGACGTTCCCTCCACCAATTCAGATCACAGCCACTACTCGCATTTTGATTCCTAGGACATAGTTGTCATCCATTTTTCAACAAATTCTCCATAAAGAATAAGAATGAATGACATACAACATTTGAAGTTTGCACTGTGCTCTACACATACCATCTTATTTAAGCCTTACAACAAACTTGTGGCTTAGGTATTACAAACAGGATTATCACCCTCCCCTGTTTTGCAGATAACGTTAGAGAGGGTGAGTGACTTTCCTCATACACATACGAGTAAGTGGCAGTGGCAGGATGCGAATCTAGGTCTTCTTGACTCCAAGTCTATGTATCTGCCAGACTGCATAAATCGGTATTTTTAAAATAACGGTATCTAGCACAATTCTATATACACATGAAGTACTTAAATATGTATTTACCAAATGAGATATAGGGGTTGAAGGTAAGGGCAGGTTTTCTATGGGTCATCATACATGGTTGTAATCAATCATTCAACAGGCATTTATTAAGTGCCTTATTATATACCAGGTACTAGGCACAAATTCAAATAATGAAACTATCCCTACAGTCAAGGAGTGCATATTGGTAATCTGAATTATTATTGCTGTTTGGTAGGTAATAGGTGACTATAGCACTATGCTATATTGGATATGTGGGAAAATATTGTATTATATTGTTTAGAAAACCTTATTATTACGTTGTTTGAATCTAGCTTTATCTGGTTAGAAATTGCCTAACCCAAAAGCTTAGAGTAGAGGTCATGCTGACCACAGAGACTCTTTGGGCAAAGTGGATGACTGCAGGCAATGTGTAAATCCCACCAGGCTCTTATTTTGGATCTAATCAAAGCTCGTGTTTTGGGTTCCCCAAATTTGAATGTTTTTACTTAGTTGCTGATACACGTCTCATATTGTCCTTCTCTGGAAACTGCCTGATGCCTATGAGTGGCCAATAAGGGAAATGTCCTTCTGCCCTTGTCTGAACTCTATATAATATAACTTCACAAAGATGAGGGAGGGAGCCACGCCTTCCTTTCCCCTATCCCTCCAAGTCCAAATGATCTAATACAATTCTTTCTAAAACTATCTCAGGTTATGGGGTTTGTTCTTACAGACATTAGGATCATTAATATGTTTGTGTTACGTACATGCACATCCACATGACATATATGTGTGCGTATGGAGATATATGTGTGTTTCCTCAATATACTGTAAGGAAGTTATATCCTCAAAATAATGCAACTAATTATAGAAATTCTTAATTATTGAACGGTTGATTTGGGTATTATGGCTCTTTTCTTTTTCATCTTACATCTTTTTTTAAGGTGTTATTTTATTCAGTATTTTTTTTGGGTCTCCTTTAGCAAGCTGTTGACTCATTTTTCATGATTTTCTTGCATCACTCTCATTACTCTTCCCAATTTTTCCTCTACTTCTCTTGATTTTCAAAGCCCTTTTTGAGCTCTTCCACGGCCTGCCACTAATTCATATTTTTCTTGGCAGCTTTGGATGTAGGAGCTTTGATTTTCTTGTCTTCTTCTGAGTGTATGTTTTGATCTTTTTGTCACCAAAGTAAGATTCTATAGTCTGACTTTCCCCTCCCACTGTTTGCTAATTTTCCCAGCCAGTCCCTTGACTTTTTAACTCTTTGTTAAAGTAGGGTTCTGCTTCCAGGGTGGAGGGTGCACTGTCTCAAGCTTCAGGGATTTTGTGCAACTGTTTTCAGAGATACTTCTAGGGACCTGTAAGTTTTCACTTCTTCCAAGGTGGTATGATCTAAGGAGAGGCGTTTACTTGTCCCCTGGCCTCTGCTCTAGTCTGTGAGTGACCACAAGCACTCTTTTCTGCCTTGGAACTGTGAAGAGGATTCCTTCTCCAATGCTGCCACAAGCTTTGCCATGCCAGCATTCCTCCTCACCCCAGGGTTGCCACCCAGGACTGTGACACAGATATAAGCATTGGCAAAGCAAGAGAATCCTACCTCAGTGCCAGCAAAGAGATCCCTGCAATCCTCCTGTGATCAGCTGCTCAATCCCCCCACTGTCTGTGGGCCGAGAGTTCCGGAAACATCCCTTGCCACCACTGCCTCTGCCAACCTGGGGTTTGGGGCCGACCATGCTCCTCTCTCACCCAGGTCCAACAGATCTTTCCTACTGACCTTCTAAGTAATTTTTGGTGTTTGTGGGTTGAGAAGTCTGGAAACCACCACAGCTGCCAGTGATTCAGTCTCCTGCCACCTGTTCCAGGTTTGCTGGGGCCCAGTCTGTGCTGGTGCATTTTGTGCTGGCCTGTGCTCCTCACTGTGCCTGGTGCAATAGACCTTTTTTTGTTGACATTCCAGGTTTTCTTGGGCTGGAAATTTGTTTCACTGTGTCTTTTGTGGGTTCTGCTGCTCTAGAATTTGTTTAGAGTAATTTTTACAGGTATTTTGAGGGCTTTGAGGGAGAGCTCAAGTGAGTTCCTGTTTTTGCTCTGCCATCTTGGTTCTGCCCCTCACATCTTTATTTTTTTTTAAAAAAAGTTTTACTGGTATGTTTTGTTTTCAGTATTCCAAACGTTTACAGATACCACTCTTTCATGAGAGAGCTATTGTAATGAAGTAAAATACTTTAATAAAACTAATAATGCAATGAGAGTAAGTGCCACATTTCACAACTGTAGCATCCTCCCACTGCTGTAAAAAATATGAATAGAAATTTATGTCTCCTTCCATTTCCCACTACATTAAAAAAAAGAAAGAAAAGAAGAGAAAAAGAAAAGAAAAAAACAATTTTTTTAACAAGCGTGCATAGTCAAGCAAAACAAATTCCCTCGGCAGCTGCGTACTAAAGTATTTATTTTATTCTCCTCCCTAGATCCATCATCAGAGGCACCTTCATGGTGCAGTAGATAGTGTGCCAGTTCAAATCTGGTTTCAGACACTTTCTAGCTGTGTGACACTGGGCAAGTCACTTAACCCTGTTGGCCTCAGTTTCCTCATCTGTAAAATGAGCTGGAGAATAAAATGGCAAACAGCCCTTGTATCTTTGCCAAGAAAACCTCAAATGGCATCATGAAGAGTCAGAAATAACTTAAATGAACAAACAACAAAATCCATCACTTTCTGCAATAGATAGCATATTTTTTTTAAAATCATGGTCATTGTATCAACCATAGTTTTTGTAGCTTTTAAAGTTATTTGTTTTTATAGTATTATTGACATTACATATATTGTTCACCTGGTTCTGCTCATTTCATTCTTCATCAATTTATAAAAGTTCCCAAATTATTCATTTTTATAATATTGATGTTATATCATAAATTAGTCCTGTGATTCTTCTCACTTCACTCTGCATCAGTTCATACAAGTCTTTTCATGTCTTTTTTAAATGATCTATTTCCTCAGTTCTTAAAGCATTATAATGCTCCCTCACATTCATATACCACAATATATTCAGCTGTTCCTCAATTGATGGATATCTCCTTAGTTTCCAATTTGTTGCTATCACAAAAAAGAGCTGTTATAAATATTTTTGTACACAAAGGACCTTTTCTTCTTTATTGCTAGAACCATCCTAGCATTAGGATAGCTGGATTAAAGGGTATGCACTGTTTAGTGACTTTTGGTGTATAATTCCAAATTACCTTCCAGAATGGTGATACCCATTCCCATAGCTCCTCCAACATTTATCATTTTTCTTTTTTGTCCTATTTGCCACCCTGATGGTTATGGAGCGGAATCTCAGAATTACTTTAATTTGTATTTCCCTAGTTAGTAGTGATTTGAGGCATTTAGAAAAATGGCTCGAGATAGCTTGAGTTTCTTCCCTAGAGAACTGTCTGTTCATATATTTAAACTATACTTATAGATTTGAATCAGTTCCTTATATGATTCCCTCTTATATTTCTTCCTATGTCCCTTTCGGACGTCTTAGTTTAATTCAACAAACATTTTTGAAGTATTTGTTATGGTAGGTATAGCCAATAAAAGATTGGATAAAGTATAGTTCCTGCCTTCATGGAAGCCAGAGTCTATTAGGAAGATATCATATATAACATAAGCAATCCTATTGGAGCATGTTCTTTGGTCTCTTGGGTACTGGGGCAGGATTTCACTTTTTTTTCCTAAAAGATAGACACAACCAAAAACTTTTAATTGGTGTCTGTATGGCCTTCCTCTTTGACTTGGGGGTGTGGAGGTGGGTGGGATGTTAGATCTGTGTTGAAGAAGGTGTGCTTGAGACTCCAATAGTGCTCCATAAAATTTCTCTCAAAGGTAGAGAGGTATTTTTCCCCTTTCACACCCTCCTCAAATCCATTGCAGCAAGTGTATGTGTTGTCCATGTGAGCTGAAGACTGGACTTCAAGTGTCTGTCTCTTGTTCTTTTTGGTTACCTGGGCATAGGTGACTGAACATTCAGTCTGAGATTGGTGTTTCCTAGTCTTAGTGGCAATCTAGTGACTTTCAGAGGTTGAGAGTTCCTGGTTTTGAGTGCTGTTTGCTCAGCAGAAGTTGCCCTCTGAAACAACTTTTCAGAGGAAAAGATCACCACCATCAGGAAGATGAATCTAAGCTATTCCCTAGCTTGCCAGGAGAAATGGACATTGGATAAATTACTCAGAACAGCTATCTGACAACTGAGATGGAGGTGAAATGCCTGTTGTACCATTCCACAAAATGCTTCATGTTTTATGCAAGTGAATTGGATTTAAGTGAGACAGGGATATGCAAAGTCACCAGCCTCATTTTCTCCTCTGGAGCCATCTGCATCCAGTGACAAGATATAGATTAGGACAACCTAGCGTTAATCACTGAATAAGCATTGCTTCAGACTGAGACTTGTTAAAGACCTTACCTTAAAAAGGCCAACTCCTCCCACCACATCCAGGGCTGTCTCCAGTTGTCTTGATCTGTATCTTGCTACTGGACCCAGATGGCTCTGGAGGAGAAAGTGAGGCTGGTGACTTTGAACAGCCCTCCCTCACTTAAATCCAATTCACTTGGATGTCATGACATCACCTCCCTGATGTCATTGGTCCTCTTCCAGAACAAAGGACAAATA